>NW_027280203.1:0-116609 GCF_046629955.1 Centroberyx affinis | reverse complement strand
CTGATAAACACACAAACAAGCAAACGTGTTAGACAGCACATTATATCTCTTATAGGAGCACACACAATCCCACTGCGATGCTTGATGGTTCTAATCAGTGGCATACATCTAGAATCAGCACACCAGTTCATTAATATCCACACATGAACATCAGTGCTATTCATGCTTACCTAAATTACAGTTGTAAAACTAAAATTGAAAGTGACACAACTGTGGAACGACCCACAAAGTAATTACAGAACAGCAAAATAAGGTTTGACCTGAAATGACTGTATAACAAGTAGGGCTGCACGATTAATCGTATTAAAATCGCGATCTCGTTTCATACCTCTATGCGATCTCATTCCTTAATGACAACGATTCTGCCGCATGTTCATTATGGACATCCGTTGCATCAAACCAAGCAGTCCTAACAAGTGACAACACTGAGTTCTACCACGTGACGAAATGCGCACATGCAGAGCGGGCAGAAACCGGCAGAAAGGAAAACAACTCCAGAGAGAGACATGACGGAGAACAGTCGACACACATGGGAAAACACTTGTTCAAAGGTTGTGTTCTAAATAAGGGAAAAAGAGAGATGTAAGTTGATTGTTTTTATGAGTTTTTAAGTGTTGGATTCATCAAGCATTTGAATTAGGCTATATCTTTGACAGGCCGACAGCGCTCGTGTTGAGCTCAATTCAATTCAATGCATTGCCACACGGTTATCAATTAAACTACCTAACTCCACTTAAGTTACTTAAATACCACAAGGTAATGATGCTACTTACGTTAACGTTTGTAGGTCAGCAGATTACGAGTTATCAGGTTACTGTTTACATTAGTGATGCGCGGGTCAGGTTTTTCAACCCGCGCCTGCCCGTTCCGACACATCCGAACCCACCCGACCCATTTTCATACACATAAAACAACGACCTGAAACGGATCCGCAACCCAAAAAAAAGATTCAGGAAGGCAGGTAATTTTCCAAAGACTTGTGTAACTAAGGCTATACTTAATGCTATATAAAAAAATGTTTTGCTTAAGAATCGTGAGACAGAATCGTGATCTCAATTCTAAGCAAGAAAATCGAGATTCTCATTTTAACCAGAATCGTGCAGCCCTAATAACAAGCTAAGAGAATGAATCAATGCTGCTTTCCCATGATAAGACGTTCTGTTCCATCGTCAGACAGCAAATACTTTACGATGTATGGGAGAGCAACAATGGACAATAAAAACCTCTTTGACACTGTATCACAATAGAGTGCGCAAGCGCTAGTCGAGACAACCTTGAGAATGATTTCATAAGCCTCTACACTAACAAAAGGACAGCCACACTGATTACGGCCTAGTTTTGAAGGGACAGGACTTGAGGGAGATTTGTTGCACTGTGTGTTCAGGTCACACAACCTGCAATAGCTCAAGACATGATAACATTATGAGCCTCCAAGAATAGTGAAGATGAGATTATGTACAGGAGGGGAGGGGGAGAGAGACAACGACTGAGACAGAGAGTGAGAGAACTCTCTTTGCCCATGCAGCTACCCTTTGAACTGAGGGAAGGAGTGTCAAAATGGTGTGGAAATTGAGATGGCAGATAGCAGGGCAGTGCACAGTGCTGGCAAGGGAATGACTCATGCCCACACATACAAAGCACTCATAGACTGGGCTCTTAATCAAGTGTCTCACAGGGAGTGCTGGTCTGGAATCAGTTTTGCTGTCAGGCATGCCTCTGATTTCTGAGACAAGCTTATGTTGCCAAAAAACAAAAAAATAACATTCTAATGATGTAACAATTTCAAAAAGGTTACGGATTCAAGCTGCAACACAGATATTAAATCCTAATGAGTTTGAAAAAATACCTATGGAACAGAGTAAGTTGGGAATTTCTAACACTGAGTGGGTGTTTTCTATTGGTGGGCCTGTGTCTTTCACACATGGGTAAGGAAGGTGTCCACCACAACCTCATAAGTACTGACCTAAAATGGCCTTTGAGGCCGATCTTAACATGTTAGACAGTTAGAGGTCCAGCTCACACAGGACTTAATAGCACCAAAGTTGCTTTCCAAGACTAGTGTACCAATCTTGACTAGGGTGTGTGTGAGAGCATGATTTTTTCCACTTCAATCCTCTAAAAGCAACCCAATCAATCCAATTCCAGTCACTCCAAGAGAGACGCATATATGGAGATGATAAGTAAGAGCCTTAAGCATGGCTGTCTGTGGTGAGGAACATAGCTGGTTCTCCTGTATTACAGGGAGGGTCAGTCTGTGGTCAGCAGCACTGCCTTTCTCTTCATAGCTCTGGTTTCCCTTTGAGGCTTCTGTGAGTTTTCTCATACACACACACACACAAACACACACACACACACACACACACACGCCTATCTCCAACGGGCGATGTGATTCAGACATATTTACCAGCTGACTCATCTAAAATCCCAGACAGCAGAGGGAAGAGATTCTTCCTTTCTCATGGGCATTGTCCATGTTAGTACAAACCATCCAATTTACATTAAATATTATGATTTATGTCAAAATTGGCTGTGTGTTACAACCAGTCAGCAATCAGTGCCTCACTGTATTGTATTTTGTCTTGCATGACTGCAGGGCTTCTATAGCAGCAAGCTCCATGGCCTCCCTTCCCATCTGGACTACACCACAGGGCCAAAAGCTTAGATTTGTGTCCTCTTTAAACTAAGACCAACACATTTATTAATCTTGTGAAGGCAGATATTACAGTCCTGGAACCTTGCACTCTCTGGCAACTGGCACACCATTCATTCTGAAAGAGTGCAGGACAAACCTAAAGAGGCCAAGAGGACAATTGCCAGCAAATTCTCATTTAAGAAACAAAAAAACAAGTCCTAATGGGCACAGTCAGTCGTGAAGCCCTGAGGCCCGGGATAGGAATGTTGGCTTTGCTGACAGCAGAGGTGGCAGAAGGAAGAATGAATGATTTACACACTGCTAGTTTTTCATTCATTCTTTCAGGGGGAGATGACTGGCAGGTGGAAAAGACATCAGCTGATAGGAAAGGAAGACACCAGTGTTGCAGCAGGGCCAAAAATATTTACTGACCTTCTGCCCACCTGCGACATGTCTCTGAAGTTAAACCAAAACGGGGCCATCAGGCAATGCACAAATCCCATAATGCAACCACTAATGTAATTTCTATCAAAACACATTATCAGACCCAATCTGCAATCTAGGCAAAGCTATACCCCTTCTCAATGATGGACTAGATATTCCCATGAATTTTACACTTGGAGTCTCTTGATAATATGTGCATTTGTAGTGGAAACAGAAAACAAGAGCTTGTGATATGTACCTTGGAATCCGTTATTCAACCTCAGTAAACGTAAAAAGCATGATTGATGGACAAAATAGGTCCATCCACCACTGAAAAACATCTGTACAGTAGCTTGACAGCTAGTGGGAATTCCTCAATGTATGTTTGTGTCTATTTTCTCCAACAGCAAGATGTCTGTCAGATGGCTGGATTGTGTAATCTGTTAGAGGAAACACGACTTGACATACGATCTGCTGTTTACGCTCAATGCACTGAGGGCTGCAGCAATTCATGTGCGTTCCCCATAGTTCTACAGTGCAAAACTACATTCAGCAGTAGGCAATCACATTAATGACATTCATAAAATGTGCTCAATCAAACCAAATTCATCGTAGGACACAAGTGGGACATTGGCCAATATGTTGCCATCTACATATTGCAAACCCCATTTCAATGATGTTTTTCGCATAGATTTGAGTTTGCAGAGGGAAGGGAAATCCTTTCAGAGAGCCAGCAGAGTGTAGACTCATGTAACTGGAAACTCCAGTTTGTTGTTAGTGACTGAAAGGAGGAGGAGATATGGTGGGAAGTATTGCAACATTCTATCACACGGGCCTAGCAGGAGACACAGACAGGCTTTAGACAAAGACAAAGGTGTGTAGAGAGCTTAAAGACCTCAGGCAGTTGCATCATTATTCTTACTAAAAGATTACCGGATGTGCTATTACTGGCCTAGTTAAAGACTATGGCAGAATAGTGGACAATGCCAATAAATGGAATTTGTGTTTCATTGCACAAATGGGAAACTTCCACATCAATGAGCAAATAAGTCTGCAAATATTTACACAGTAAGCAGCAGCCTAGGCCTTGGATCAAGAATATCGTGAATAAACCTACGTCCATAAAATTCCCAACCACTTCTACCCCTTAAAAAAATTTCATGCTACTGCAGTCAAGTCTAATATAACAAATCAGACCTAACTTAAGCAACACTGATACCTAATGCAGGAGATGTAGACTAGTTTTGAACTCTACTGAACTCTTGTCATTGTCACAGGTATTCATGGGTCCAGGCAGTATTACATATTACATATCACCTGGTTACGCAATAAGCTGGCATAAAATACACAGATACATGTGAGATAAACAGCTTCGAGAAATACAGCTATGGATTGGTTCTTAACTAAGGTTGCATGTAAAGCAGCACAAAACACTGTTAAATTTCAACTTCTGAGATGTCCGTAGTAATGTAACTAATTCCAAGTTGTGTTTTATGTTGATTAAATCATTGCGCTAAACAATCAAATAGGCATAGATAAATGATGCCACTTGCAAAGAATCCCTTGCTGATGTGTTGTAAACATTGCAAGCACATGCACAACTCAAAGCAAAACACGCAGAGATAAATAATCACAACTCACCCAATGTCAATGAGCGGGGGCTTCCCGCGACTCCTCTTATAGCACAGGAAGAGCTCGGGGCTCTTGAGACTGCCATGGTTGAGGTTCGCCTGCTGGCCGCTGTAGGTGCTGTCGATACAGGTGAAGCCCTCAGGCACTGCTTCGCCCGCCGACTTGTTGATGACGGCTAAGTCAGTGATGGGCGCCTTGGGCCCGCTGGACTTGGTCTCCGACAGGTCCTGCTCCAAGGGTGTGGACTTGTCTGTCAGCCCGGCCACCACAAAGTAGTCGGTCACACGGTGACCCTTGTCCTCGATCATGGCTGGACGTACCTGGGGAATAAGAAAGTAAAGAAGTAAGATTAATAACCAAAAGAGTAAATTGTCATCAAACCCTCCAACAGCACTTTGTGGAGATTTCAGAGTAAAATAGAGTAAAGCCTTTTGCACAATGGTTGAAACTTCCTGCACAGAACATTTTAACAACAGCCAATGGAGAAATTAATTTCCGAGTCAATGCTAGTGAAGTATTACCTTCAGTATTCTGCAGCACTCTGGTTTTGTTAGCTTATGAAATTCTCTATCAAATCCTCCAACGGCACTTGGTGGAGCTTCCAGCCTACGGTTATAGGTAACACACACTGTGGGGCTTAGGCCACACCAATGAGGACATTGCTGTGGTAGTGAAAGCGAAGCCATGGCGATGGCCCTTACATCCCACTCGGGACACTGGGACGGACTACACATACAAGCGTACACAGAATGCTTAATGATAGCATGCGCAAAGCAATAAGAGGATCCCTTAAGACTGCTGCACCATAAAGAAGCAAACAAACTGGGGAAACACTAGGGGTAATGAAGGGACTGGATTTGTCCACATTCACAAACACTCTTGTCATTGTATATCACCGCACTGTTCCAAACATGTTGAGAGAGTTAAAGCTCTGGTGGCTGAGGAGAGCCAAGGGAGAACAGCCGAGCCCAGAGGAATGTTCAGAAATGCCACTGTGAGCATAAATCAAGATACCAAAGTCTTAAAAACACTGGAAATTCCATCCACTGACTTTGATTTGAATAACAAAAATATATAAAATGACTATGCACTCGAGTTCATGGATGGAACTTTCAAAATGCATCTTTCCTTTTCTATTTGTGACAAATGAATGTTTGAACCGTGATGTGACCTCAAAGATGGGGAGAATGACAGTCAGTGACTCTTGTAACTGGTAATGAGCAAGTTGTAATTATTGATTATTTTCACTGCAATACTGCTAGTAGGAAATCACTAACTGAAGTAGAAGTAGATAAGGCAGGTTGAGGGAAAGCGGATACACCAAGAAAGTAGATTACAACTCTTCATCACAAGATAAATCCTGGAATGCACCGAGTATCATCAAATTGATGATATATTTATTGTAAGAGAGGGTGGATTTCTCCTTTTGGACATGAAAATTAATCCATCTTTTTCATGCCTGAAACAACCCAGTTCAAAAAATAAAGTAGGACGTCATTACTATGTAATATGGGGGAGGTGGGGACATCAACTGCAGTTCATCTGTGTACTATGGTGCAAAGAAAACGTGTTTCACTGTCCAAGAAAAGCACTTGAATTATGGAAGATCAGCCAAAAATGACACAGAGCAAATGGCAGCCAAAGAAGAAAGAGAGGCTTAAAAAGCAAACACATTCACGTCCCTTTCAAAGAGCTGTAAGGACCCACACAGGAAGTTGCATTTTTCCAGTGGTGAGTCAGCTGTGGCAGGAGCAAAAAAGAGACGCCTCTTTGAACTGCCACAGTGAGCAGAGACGGCCCCGGACTTCATAACACAGATTAATATTGTGTGTGTCCATCATTTCTTTTCTGTTCTTTTTGATTTTGGACAATAAGTACAATAATATTTTGCACAAACTCTAAACTGCTAAGCAGCACACAACACACAGTATATATTTATATCATATCACTGTGAAGCCAAGGTACATGCGGGGCTTGAATGCAGACTGCCTTTCATGTTGAAAACCACTTCACGAAGGATACAGTCTGATATGGAAGCCATGTCACCAATGAAAGATTACCAGAGTGGTAAAAGAAAAAGATGTGGAAACATGGACGGAAAAAAAGATGAGAAACCCCGGCAATAAAAAGCGTAGCGAGTGAAGCACAGGGCCATTGTATTGTATTGTATCAGACGGTGACTGACCTACTTCCTGTTCATAACACACTCTGGAGTTCGCCACGTAGACGACAGATTGGAATCTCAAAACAGGGCAGTCGCCAAGGTAACAGAACTGGGGGCAATCCAGAAAAATCTGCAAAGTGACTGCTCACAATGTCATAAAAGATGCCCAAAATGCACCCCGATGACTTCTGTCATGCAATAACGCATGGCTGTCCTACTTTCTTTTTTGTTTTTCTTTTTTAACAGAGTTGCTCTGAAGCAAGAGGGAAAATCAAAAAGATGACATGTAGTCTGTGTATAAGGTTGTTCAACAATTCCTAGCAGTGTGTGTGTGTATGTGTGTGTGCGTCTGTGTGCAGGCGTGCGTGGTAATGTCCACTGGCTGCAATACAGTGCAGGACATCCGTTGGCTTGTGTTGTGGAAGGTGTGGGAGGAGTCAGACCGACCTGCTGGGGAGCAAAAATATTCTGCTACACCGAGACATCAAGCAGCTGGGATAGCCAGCACACTTTCTACACAGTCTCCACCACAAAAATCTGCTCTCTTCTAGACTTGGAGCCTGTTTTTTTATTTCCATTGTCTGCTTGACTATAAAGTGTGGACTTTATATATAAATATTTGCCTTTTGGGATAGCAATGGCATGGTCTGGCTCTATTGCGGAGGGGACAACACTGGAACACTAAATATTTTTTTCCAGGCTGAAATGTGTGAAAAACACTTTGTTAACCATGGTATGAACCCTTAGCTCAAGGAGGCAAATGTCACATGAGTTGGTATACACTTTTTTTAAAAAATCACTTTGTTCTATTGCATCATAGTTTTTCATTTTGCTAGTTAAAATATTCGGTTTCAAATTGAAGAATACCAAGTTTCTTATCAAGAGTGGTGAAAAAAGCAAATCAAGAATCCCTCTTACACTATGATCCAGGTAGTTTTAGGAATTGAAGCTGGATGTCTGCTTAGAATATGGCCTATTCTTTCGTTACTCTTTAAAACTGTCTGGGGGAAAAAAGCCCAACTCCATTCAATTAGTATACAATATGAATTGCATCCTCTATGTTGTACATAAGCCTCAAGGAGCAAAAACAATACAGCCTCATGCCAAATTCAAGCAGAGGTTGAATGACTGCAAGTTTCCACAAACAAAGCCGGCAATAAAAACGTATGGAACAATGAGGACGGAGTGGTATACCGGGTCACTTCCACATTTCTTTGAAGAGGCTCAGCTGCTGCAGTAGAGCAGGATGGAAAAACTCAGCTGGGGACACGCTGGATCCCACTGGTAAGGCAGGGGAAAGACACATGAAAAAATATGCCCTCTTCCCCATGGCTCTTCTGACGGGATCTGTCTGGGTTTTGGCCAGGTCACTGGGTAAAGTGAGTACTCAGACACAATTCTTAAACGATCCCAGCCCTTATAAATTTGCTTGATTTTGGTATTTTACTCAAAAACTTGGATATTTACCCATTTTGGCCAATATTGCTGAAACATAAGTTTTTCTTTCTTACTGTAAACAAAATTCTTACAAGCCTAAATGATTCCAGATGTGCATTTTCGCAACACAATGAAGAATGTTGTTTGTCCTACTCCTTCAACACCCATGCTAGTTTTGACTGGGCCCAGCTCTTACTTTATGATGATGCTCAATGGAAATGTACACAGACATAACTGTGCCTGACTTATTGCTCTGAAGAGATTAACGGCACTGTATCCATGGTTACATCTCACTGGTCAAAACCCCATTCAAGAGCAAAGTGCTGTTTTTAGACTTTATTTGCTTTATAACAAACCACACTGTTAAATATGTTCTCACCAAAAGCTGCCTGGCAAATGTACTCTGGTGGTTTTACCAGTGACTGGATAGTTTTGATGTATGTGTGTGGGTGCATTGTCTGGATATAGCTAAAACAAAAATCAGACACTCCACATAATACAAAAGTCACACACTTGGTGGGTATATTTAGGCCTATTTCACCAGAATATGAAGGTGCTACAGCTTTAGTGAAACCACTAAACTATTCATGGCATGAATTAAGGCTGCAACTAACGATTATTTTCATTGTCGATTAATCTGTCGATTATTTTCTCGATTAATCGATTAGTTGTTTGTCTATAAAATGTCAGAAAATGGTGAAAAATGTGGATCAGTGTTTCCCAAAGCCCAAGATGACGTCCTCAAATGTCTTGTTTTGTCCACAACCCAAAGATATTCAGTTTACTGTCATAGAGGAGGAAAGAAACCAGAAAATATTCACATTTAAGAAGCTGGAATCAGAGAATTTTGACTTATTTTTCTTAAAAAATTACTCAAACCGATTAATCGATTATCAAAATAGTTGCCGATTAATTGATTAGTTGACAACTAATCGATTAATCGATTAATCGTTGCAGCTCTAGCATGAATGTATTTGTGGGATTTAAATGCTGGTTGTTAAGTGCCGAAGTCTGTGCAGTGATGCTTGCTACTGTTATCATGAATACTGGGAAGGCCACAGACAAGACCACAAGCTCTGCCATAAAAAACACTTGATGGTCAACATGCATAAAGATGGCGGCCTCCTGTATTGCTCAAACTCAAAAGAGGAAAGGACGCACAACCAGTGTTAGAGATGCTGACCACAGCTAGTCGTCGCTAGTCATACAAATAAAAATAAAGTAGCTGCACACTCATAGCCACAATGCAGAAACGTATATTTATTTAGACGGACCAATGTTTCAACATAATGTCTTCATCAGGGTGACACATTTGGTGAGAAACACATTTTCTAGGGATATACCTAATTCAGTCATCCCGGCCTATTCCACAGGGCAACAGGCACCCAGAATTTGCTATGCATCTACCTCTAACCTGGTAAGAGCGAATTGTGATATTTGGCTGGTTTCTGCAGTGCAAGGCTTTGTTCAGATGCATGCCCTATGGTTCCACTGTCAACTTTCTATCCATACAGTACACTTGAGTATGTTATGAGCTCAAACCAGATGGCTGCCCTCTGCATGCCTGGTCCCTTGAAAAGGTAGTAGCTGGTGAGCTGGTCAACACTAATCTGTGCATTAGTATGACATCACCAGTTTGGAAAGGGGCTCAACTCTTGTCTCTTCCTTCTAGCTGTAAGAGCCAGTTGTGAGCTTTCCCTACTGCAGACTGTTGGCCTTCACTGGCATTCCTCTTTAAACTGGCATTCCACCACTACTCCTAGCACCTTCCTTCTTTCCTCACAGAAGAACTGGATATGGCAGGTCACAGGTCGGCAGCAAGGGATTGTTTGTTGGCCCAGAGCCCCACGCTCTCACTCAGAATAAAGAAACAAGATCAATTCATTGGTATTCTCTTAATTGAATTTAAGTTGACTGTACAAGAAAGCTCTGCTGTTGTCATGCAAGTTTGGTCAGATGTGAAACAGGCACATTTCACTTTTGTCACAAACTTTAGCCTCTATTTAATCTTCTCAAACAGTGGTGATGTTGGTATGAAGATGTGAAGCCAAGGCTGTGAGTCATACAGCTTCCCGACAGCATGGGCACAAATTGTCACAGAATTGCCAACTGTCACGGTAGGAAACACAAACCAATGTTAACAGAAAAATGAAAAACAATTGTTAACCCGGCCAACCGGCAAATCTGCAAGGTCACGATTGTGCTATGAATCCTGCCCCGTTAATGTTCATTCATGACAATAAATCTGCATGTATTTCAGAGAATAAACAAACCAACCTCTGCAAATTTGAGGAGTTTAGTTTACCTGTTCCCTTGTGTTAATTAAGGTTACACTTGTTTTGATGGTAGCTTGACGCCTCCTGAGACTAAATCATTCAGTTACCGTGACAACCGGTTCAACTACTTGAAATTCTGCACTGGACAAGAAACTAGGCTACCTGCTCAACACTTAAGGTCACAACAAATCTCAAAGTTGCCACTGTTATTCCCTGCCACACACACACACCCACAGACACCGGCCCACATGTAAAAACACACAAACTCACACAGAGGACAAAATCAACAACCTATTTTTCCACACAAGAGAGCAAAATAATAATGCATTTTACACAGTTCAGATCTGTCTGTGTGAGTAGTGTCCTGATTGTGCCTCTGTATCACATGTAGTGTTTTGGTGAATTTCCTAGCGTGAGATCACTATCATAATAATACTAGGCCTACTACTCCTATCGCACCAAGCAGGGAATTTTCAGTGACCTATGAATAAGATGTATTCATATTGCAGCCTGCGGGGGCTTTCCATGAAAACCACATAGAAATTTAATGTTGTCATATTGTTTCCTGTTCTCAACAGCAGGGAGGAGAGTAGTGGTGCAACACATCCAAGTTAGCCTCAGCCTATGGATTGCACAGCATGCGTGCTGCTATGTATCATATCCCATGTCATGGATGGCTCACCATCAGAAGTTTAGATTAGCTTGTAATTCGTCATGCTATATTGCCACTGTACAATTTACATTCCCAGAATATCTGTGATGATTATTAGAGAGGGGAGGGAACTGCATGGAAGGCAGCTACTAAAACTAACAATATGATACACTCAAAACTAATAAAAATAGTCCTATCCGTTTGATTAATATATTATAACTGATGTAGAATATCACCCATTTTCTGGAGTATTATCAGAGTTTCATACATAAACTCCTCACACTTCATCATCACTGACTGGCAAAGGTGAAGATGTGTGTGTGTGTGTGTGTGTGTGTGTGTACGTGTGCATGGTGGGCACACACTCACGGTTGGAACCATTTGTGACAGCTCCCCCACACACACACACACACACACACACACACACACACACACACACACACACCCCAGTACCATACAAACATCTCTTTGTGAGCAGCACATGATAGACAAACATTGACGCTGCCATGGCAACCGAGCCCCAACAATGCCAGGCTGCGCCCCTGAGCTGCGAGTAGTGTTACGCTAGCTGAGGAAATTGATCTCCAGGTCTTTAAAAGGTACATGCACTATAACACACATGCGCTCTGTAGTGCAATATCCAACTCACTGGACCTCGCAGATAAAGCCCACTGTCTCCATTTATATAGACATACAGTAAATAAAAGGCAGGGAAGGGTCGTTTTAAAGTCCATTTTACTGTCTGGCAGGCAAATAAAACATGATGGCAGCCATAAATCATGATTGTGCTGGATAGGGGATTAGACTAAAAGCCTTCAAGCTATTGTAAATAGAAGTGAACATGACATGAGGGATTTTCTGGCCTCCTTATGCTCGACTTGTAACAGCATGCAGGGGGAAAAAAACATTCAGGAAAACTTGTGAATCTCAAGGCAAAATTAGTGAGGTGTCTTTGGTCAAAAATGGCAGAATTACAGAGCTTTCACAGTCAAACTGGTGAACAAACTGGTCCATTAAATTTCCATTGTATTAAGTCCTGTGTTGTAACTTGAGCCCCTGCCTCTAAAGGTTGTGCACTGCCCCTCCCTTCCCATCTGAAAACCTGTTCCTCTGTTACTCTTGAGCCCCGATGATCGGGTGTCACGCTCTTTGTTTGGACTGCACTCAGGGAGTACGGTCACTATGTTACGGATCATGAGAGAAAATACTACGAAACTTGCGTGTCTGCATATTCTACATGGATATTTTTAAACTGGTCTTTGGCCTCCTTGTATGAATTTGTAAGGATTAGGCCTTTACTCAACGACGCATTGCCTGAGGCTCCATTCCATTTTCAAAACACTATACACACTTTATTTCTACAATCACCTAACCTTGGTCTTTATGCAATTAAATTTAACTCCACTCACAATGGAGAACAGAACTTAGCCATTTAATTGGGTGGGCAAGACCACTCCTCACTTTTTCATTCCTACATGATTTCTCTCGAATCATTTGGTCTCATAACCACGAAAAGAGGCCAGGCCTTTGATTTTCCTGAGCACTGCAAGGTCTTGTTTCTTGGCTATGGTGCTGGTCTCGACTTGCAAATGGGCCAAAAGTTGGCTACGCCAGCTCAACGACCCCTTGGGGCAGAGGGAAAACTCTCTAGCTGCCGTAAATAAAACTGGGGAGGTCCTACTCACAGGCTTGTGTGCCAAAGTTGATGTTTGTTCACTTGTCTGATGTTAAAAACATTCACCTGGCTAGCTTTTTAGTCACCAAGATCCCAAATTCAATTCAGACAAAGCTGAGAGAGACAGAGAAACAAAGAGAAAAAAAGAGACAGAGATAGAAACAGAGAGATTTCTCTATTTAAGTATACAGAGTGGAACCCCCTTACTCCATCCTCCATGGTCTACCCCACAGTGATCTCATCCCTTTCACACAAAAGAGCCTGGATGCTGGGTCCCCAGGGGTGATAGGGCCCATGTGTGCGTGTGTGCTTGTGTGTGTGTGTAATGCTGGACAACAGACAGTGCTGTGTCTGTCTCAGTTATTTCAGCAGAGGTCCTGCCATGCAGATCTACTCACAGCTTCCCTGAGGCAGCAGCTGAGGATGACACACACACACACACACACTTTCGTCATGTACATTACACATTACAGACGAGAAAGAAAAGCGATGTTCTAGCCCTAATTGTGGACATGTCCAGTGACTATGCTAATAGGGAGCAGGCCTACCTCATAATAGACAGACTTTAACAAGGCTAGTGTTTGCCTAGCAGGAATAGGTGGCCTTGTGGTTAAAGACAGCAGGACAGTCCAATCTCTCTGGTGAAACATGTAAATGCTTGTATGCGTCAATATGTGAAGAAACAAATTGCTACTTATTCCGCTGTGTGCAATATGGCTACTGAAGAAACTAAAAAATCCATTAAAAATTAGCTATACCAACTGTCATGAAAGACAAGTGAGGCAAAAATCACTAAAGGAAAAGCTGATTCCACTGAAGGCGATACATGTCATTTTAAGCTGCCATGGCCTGCGATATGTTACCCTTTCAGCTGCAGTGGCAGCCCTTGAGCCATGGTGTGACAGCTTCTGCAGGACCAGTGTCCGGCTCAAGTGCCACTCAATGGCCCTGGCCTTTGAGGATCTGGAGAGGCAAAGTGGCCCTCCCTGCCACCTGTCATCACAGCATGCTGCTGGTGGTGTAGGCCAGACTGAATACAAGGTGCCAATGAGGTGATGAAACCTCCATTTTATAAGGAGACGACCACAGAAAAACCAAGTATGCTTCTTCTGAGGTGGAATATGGGTTTGAACGGGGGTGAAATGAGGTTGAAGCCAGCTGACGCTGTCTGATTGGATTCATATGGTGCAAGCCATGTGTGTGCATAGCTGGGTCTGAAACTGCAGTCTGTAATAACCTCACCCTGCTAATTAATCGTAATGTGTTGTGAAGAGACTCAAACTGCCCTACTTGGCAAGAGCAGAGGAATAAACTAGTGAGCCACACCAGCTTTTACTTTAAGATACAAAAAAATAAGAAAAGAAGTGTCTGTCTCTTCTCCAGACACACACACAGATCATAAGTACAACATTTTCCCTTCAATCTTTGGTGTTAATGCTAACAAAAACATATACAAAATGCACTCGAAGGGGGCAGGAGAGATATTTTACTGTTCAAAAACCCACTGTTCAATATTTGCTGTTCAGAGAGGTGTGGTGTTCGAGGTCTAGCTTATCTGCTTTTTGGCTCAAGATAAGCCTGCCTGATATCCTGGCATTATCATATCAATATGCTAACAACATCTCCCTCACTCTGCAAGGCCTGAACAAAGCAACAGGCCAACAGTGAACTCGGTTTCTCTGATATGCTTATTTAACCCTGGCAGCTGCTCAATTATACAGGGGCAATAAGTAAAATGCATTTTCATTTATGAACTGTCAATCGCCATCAAGAAGAGTCAATTCTGTTGGGTGACACTCTAATAGTAGGAATCTGACTGTCAAATCGCACTGATAACAGACAGCACTGATAATGCAGGTCTGGTTTTCATTTATTTTATTCAGTTATTTTCATTTTTCCCTCAAGCAACGTTGTTCCATTGGGCATAGGCTGTTTTGGTTGAATTTTAGAGCTCAAATGCCAATGCTCTGACACCTTTGTGTGTTAGCTGACAAAGATCACAGTCAATTTTAATTTTTCAGAGGTGTGACATAAACAGAGAAGCAACAACTGTCTCTTAATTTGCACCAAGGCAAAGTCAACAAGAACATGAATCAGGCATAGACTATCCTCAACATCTGTCATTTCTTAAATAGTATCACTCTAATAAACATTACCATGATGAATAGGTTTTGGGTGGCCCTGATGCCCAAAAGGAGAATCACCTCCTTGAACAACATATGTTGCTCATTGAACATAAAAACACAAAAGCTAACCCCTCTTCCCCTCCTCCCAAATGTCTACTCCTCTTTGTATTCCACCTCAGAAAAGCTTTTGTCAAGCAATACCATCAGGTGCTAGTCTTGTCAACATAACATCAAAGCGACTGATTAAGAAAACCCTAACGTGGCCAGAAACATTCTGGAGAAAGATGCTGTCAAATAAAACCAGATCACTGAAGGGAAAAATTCCTCCCTCGTCTTCCTGGCTCCTTTCAGTCTTCAGTTACACTAGAGTGTCTCTCTAATGCCATGAGTTTGAGATTAAAGAGGCAGGTGTGTTTACAAGGGAAAGGGACACACTTTGAGAGAGTCTTGTGGTGCGCTGTGCTGTGCTGGGTGTCAAAACCAACTGTTGCCTGCATGGCCAGCAGTAGCAGCAGACATGTTTTCCATTAGGTCTGATAGACAACTGTGATGTCAAGACAGCGAGAGAAAGAAAGCGACAGAGACGAATTAAAGTCGAGTCAAAGCATTTGAAGTCTGCTTCAAAATATGACTCTTTATGATTAAAAAAAACAACTTCAGCGGCTCAGAAGATGAGAGGTAGCAGAGAAG
Source organism: Centroberyx affinis (assembly GCF_046629955.1). Lineage (NCBI taxonomy): Eukaryota > Metazoa > Chordata > Actinopteri > Beryciformes > Berycidae > Centroberyx > Centroberyx affinis. The sequence goes on along the minus strand of NW_027280203.1, from coordinate 100,902 downwards.
CGGTGAGGCTAGGCTCAACAGAAACGTCACAAGACTGCCTCCCTCCTCGAGCGTGACGGCCCGGCAGACAGAGAGCATTCTTTCCACTCTGAAGCAAGGGGAGAGAGGGCAAACTCATTGCCCCTGCTAACTAGCTGAGCCTGTACCAGCTCAGAGCAGGCAAGGATTCCTGATCTGGCCCTACTGAGAGACTAGGACAAAAAGACTACCGGCACGTCACATGAGTACAAGGGTCAGAGGGAGGAAATAGGTTACCTGAGAGGGTTTTCAGATGGATTACACGCTTAATGTGTATCTTTGGCTGGAAATGACTGTGTAGTGTTGATATGTCTGAAAATCTCTAAGACTTGCAAACAGACGGAGTTTACCTTTGATGGGCTTAACAAAAAGCACTGAACTGTTTCAGGAACGTATTTGCTCAGTGAGCGAATGCACTTGCAATGTCACTGGTCTGAATCCAGCTCCACATTGCTGCATGTCACCCTCCTATCTCGGCATCCTATTTGCTGTCACTCCCCACTGTGTACTGTCTAATGAAGCAGAAATATCATCAAAAATAATGGTGAGAAGTTAGGATTCGGGTTTAAATCCATGTCTGGGCAAGCCTGCATCCTGCTGAAGTGTCCTTGAGCAAGACGCTGAACCCTTATCAGCTCCAGAGACCTGGCCTCTGACCTCCCTGCACAGGGAGGTAAGCAATAATAATTTCCCTCCGAGGTTCAATAAAGTATCACATAATTAATGAAATATAACTACACACACAGAAGACACACGTCATAAATTTCAGTCTTCGCTTCTTGACACGTTTTCATGTCTTCTTGAGATATTTTTATGTGAACCACCTCAACATGAACTCAACTGGAGCAGATACACGTAAACTGGTCTCATTGCTCAATCAACTTCAAACCACAAACTGCATTTTCTTTCAGAGCTGATTTGACAAAAAAAAGACAGGCCTGCTGCTGAATTAATCTAACATTCAAGTATTGGGTAGATTTCAGAGAAACAGTCACATTTCTCACTCGTTGGAAACGCTGTTATACTGTCCCACAGTATGAATTACTGGCTTTTCTCACAGGAGTCAAAATGCTATTTGACTTTTGCCGAGGCAACCGCTAAGTCCTTCCAACTGCCTGTTGCTGCTCCCTTGGCCATTCTACTTCCTTATTTCCTCGGTCACCTGACAAGTGCCTCTGGACGACCAGTGGTGGAGACAAAGTGCAAGTCCAATGTACACAAAGGCACAGTGCAGCCGTGACCCACTTTAATCCTGCTGTAACAGTTAGTAGGAGGCAACATTCACTCCACTCCCTTTTTCCAACAAGCCATCTGACCAAGTCAAGGTCAAGACATTTTTCTACAGTGTTTCCATGTGTCAACGGTTTTCCAACGGCTTTGTCTGTTTTATACTGTGTACTGTCTGTTTTATACTGTGCATTGTCTGTTTTTATTGTGTTGCCAGATTGCTGAAGACAAATTTCCATTTTATGTCAATTTAATGGACAATAAAGTTTTTCTTATCTTATCTTCTTATCAAAGAAAACCATTGGGCTGCTGCTGCTGCAACTCTGCAAGAGCAATTTCCAAGGTTTTCTCCCTCTACAAGCCTTGATCACTCTTTTGAAGTCTTGCGTTCTCAATGTCACCTCAAGTGTTGTAATCCCTGAATGAAGATGAAGGCCATTGATGCATCAGTGACAATGTGCCATCCTTTGCTCTGCTGGGACTTGTGCCATAAATGGCATAACAGGAACATCACATGCCATGAATCACCAAACTGATGGGAAGCTGGAGTAGTGAGTATTGTGCTGCCCCGAGGGTTTAGACTGCTGGTGGCTGGCAGATAGTCAAGTGCTGAGGCGAAGATATGTGAGCACCTTGGCGTTGGATTCAAAGGCATTTGTGCTCAGCTCATCCCTTGCAGCCACAAACCAACAGAGGCATCTTACACAACCCCATGCCCCAAGCACAGAGTAAGGGTCACACAAATGCAGACAGGGCATATTTAGAAACACAGTCACTGAATGAAAGCCACAATCTTAGTGGTTCACAGAGGGGAAGTCAGCTTCCCACTAGCCTGACCTCAAATGGCATGGCAGCAGTTAATAGTTAGGCCTTTATACAACAGGTTTATAACAAAGAAGTGTATCTACATTTCTCCATGCAAGTTATAGTCTTGTCCTCATGGGCTGCAAATCCCCATGCAAATGTCCGTTTCTTCTAAGTAACATGTTAAATAGCCCCGTCACTCAGCGAAGGCCAACTTTGCAAGCAGGTAACTCATTTTTCAGGGACAAGTGTGCCTGAGAGCGGACACCTGCAAGGTTAGATAGCCTCCAGGAGAGCCGAGCCTCATTATCTAGAACCTAGGAGGGGCCGGGAGGTGTTATATTCCCAACTGTTGCATCCAACCTATAACTAGGTCAACTTTCGTGTACGGAAGATATGTAATTGCGGAAGAAATGTTACAAAAGAAATGTGTCCTTTAATCAACCCGTGTAGCGTTATATGGCTCTTCCAGTCCCCGTAGTTGGGTAACGCCGATAAACGGCGAAAGAAGGTCGCAGGAGCCAACTGCAGCGCAACATCGTGAAAACGTATTTTCCGTTGGTGACGTTAACACCAACATCCAACACAAACATTGTAAAAGTAGTAGTTACACCAACATTTCTAATTTCCACGACAAACTCAACTTGAACCTATTGTATATATCCAAAAATATTAGCACTTACCAGCTGTTTACACCGCGGCAAGGGACAATGTTGACATGTAGGCAACTTGCTGCTTTTACCCGCTCGATATATTCCGTTGTTCTACTTCTGCAAACGAAATATGCTAAACCAAAACCGCAGGCATAGAAGGCACGTAGATAGTCCTCGGAAACTTTGTTAGCCACTTTTCCGCGACACTTTCATCTGAAGTTGTCGGTGGAGGAGGCAGACGCCATGTTTGTGTTTGGGCTGATAGTTTTGGTGAGCTTTCTTCCTTGGGGTTTTTCAGACTCGGCAGTTTGAGGCAGAATGGAACCGCCCAGAGAAGAGGCTCTCCGCTGCAAACGACAGAGCCTGACCTCAAGACCAGTGTCAAGCCAGCCGGAGTAAACACTGCAACTTCCGTCGTGTCTTTTCAAAATAAAAACCCTAATTGACAAATGAACGGTATGCGGCAACGTTTTTGGAGTAGGCTAATACAAAGTAAAACAGCGACGTCAGTTTACATTGTATGGTTCACTAACATTAACTATGTTAAAATCCCTGCTCTTAATTTCATATGCCACCAAAACGTCCAAACCCGCTTATTGACTACATTTCTAGGGACAAATGGAGCTATGGCTGATGACTAAGATTATTATTTGATCAATGTGATGGACGTAGGTCACCCAAAGTGTTTTGCACAGACAGAAGCAGCCTTTAGAGGGAACATGCTCCCTGAGATGATTTTTTTAAAGATATAAATTCTAAATAAATTTCTGGCTATTTTTGCTTTAGCTTTGCTCATCATTAAAAACTCCAAGATCAAATTTAGACTCACTTTTAGGCTAAGGTATGACCTTGCCATGCCCAATTGACGGCCAATATAAAGAATGTATACTTGAGGTGGGACTTTTCCTAAATGTCCCTTTCCCAGCATAAAATAAGGATGTTTTGTTGTACACCCCAGTACTGCTCATTTTAAACGGGACACTTTTTACATTTTTATTGTGAAGGCAACATCACCTAACTTCCGGCCTTACTCTGGCTATTTATCGCTTGCTTGACGCAGATGGGTTTACGCCTCATTTATATTCGGTCTCTAACGCCCCCTATCTTAACATCCTAACATTACAACGTGTTACGCCGACACAAAAAGCAACAGGTGCACGAGTAAACATTCGTATGTGTGTTTTTGTTTTTGCTGCCATCTCGGAGAAACACAGCTATGGCTAAGAGTTACCCTCTTCAGTCTGTGACCGATCATCTGGCACCCTACAACATGTAGCTTCAGTTTTGAGTCTGAGAAGTTAGCTGGATTGCATACCGTGGATTTCTGTCAAATCAAGATTGCTAGAAATGCATGCCGTGCGTTCAAGTTTTCTTAATGTCGAGATTATTTTTTTCCATTTCATGCAGGATGTAAAGAATCTTACAGACCAATAGAAGGATGCACAGAACCATCCCTTCAAATAGAGGTATAATGTAATATTAAACGTGGGTCAGATGTGACAAAAAAAGTTGAAGATTGCCTGAAAATATGGCCGTTTTTTTCATGATACTTTCCATTATTCCACTCCTCGACTATTCCATGGCTTGATGGAACATTTCCATGACTTTTGTACATCTTGTTAGCTATAAACATGATTTAGTAGAAGGGTCATAATTATAGTACTCTAAACATGTTAAATTTAAAATCAAGTTGTACATTCTCATAGCTGTCACTAGCCAAAATAAAGGGGATCGTTGCCAAGAAGAAGCTGTACTTTTTTTTTTGCTGTCAGGTATTCTAAAGCAAGCTCTATCCTACTAAGCATGTCAGTTTAATGTTAGCAATCCCAATCAAGAATGCACAAAAAAAACAAAAAAACACTTAAATTTACAATTTTATTAAAGCAGTTCATGTCTACTATTCATTTTAAATTAAACAAATATAAGTACAGAAAACTAATTTACTGTAGAAATACATGTTAGTTTTACAGCTATGTACAAACATTTGCAACATGTGTATTAAAAAACTGGGAGGCACAATTATGGAAAGACGGCTCAAAAGTGGTCTCTGTTGAATTAGCAAACACTACACATCATCTATGGGGGAGAATGTGACCAGTTTGGGGAGGCTGTACTCCTGCTTGTTTGGGGGCGAGGGGCTCTCTAGCGTATCCAGATCCAGCGAGAAGACCTTGTCGTTGGCTGCCACCGACGCTGCAGTCTCCAGTGTGGCTGCCATCAGCCAGTCCCTGTCCAAACCGGTGACCTCGTGACGAGACAAGAGGCACTCCGGTGTCCTCTTCCTGTTGTCCATGAAGGAGGTGCCGCCACACGCCTCCTGGATCTGGCCCACGCGCTGCCGTGCGGCGAGCGGCGTGCGCTTGGCCTCAGTCTTCAGGGAGGGGATGTGGGGGAGGAGAAGCTCATCATCCTCATCCTCCTCTTCTTCTTCGTCCGAGGCGTTGATGTCCATGGCTTCGTCACTGAGGCTCAGCAGGCTGTCGCTTCCCGGCATTTGGGGAAGAGTCTCGTGGTCGAGGCTGAAGTGGACGGCGCTGCTGCCGCTCAGGCTGTGAAGGGCCTCTGTGTTGGGGGAGTCCCAGGACAGAGTGGACATGAGGGAGACGCCCTGCTGGCGGACGGAGGGGCTGCTGGGGCACGTGGCAGCGGGATCGCAGGAGAGGCTCTGGGAGGGAGCGTCGGGGCTCAGCGAGGCGTCCTGTGGCTCACCGAGGGGGGTGAGGTGCCCTATGATGCTGTCGCCGTCGAACTTTGCTGACTGACGGGTTTTCTGTGTTTTGTCTTCCTCGATTGCCTTTCGCCAGGAGCTCTTCACATCCATAACTGACGGAGAAAACAGGGAGGGGAAAAATATGCAGTTACTTTTACAAGCCAAAAGGAAAAGGGGGAAAATGTATATTCTAAAAAGGTCTTATTGTCTGTTTTCCCAAATTACTTATGAACCTTGTGAAAGTCACTGAAAAACAAACTAAATGAAAAGAGTAGCACACCCTTTGTCCTTATGCTGCATTCATTAAACCGTCCCAATCAGAGTATCATGCCACTCCAAATACAACCCGGCCTTTATGCTTTTACCTTGATGTGTCCAGGTAAAATTTACATTTCATATACATCGAGTCTAGAGCCAAATGCAGGTGCAGACCATCAGTGCTCATGACTCACTCAGGCTCTCAGGGGTTCGTGGCAACTGCTTCCTGGTAGAGAAAGGATCTCCACCCAGAGTGGTGAGAAGGTCTTCCAGGTCCAAACCTGTGATCCTGCCATCCATGGGAGTGGTTGTGGTCACAGCATCTGCAAACTAACAGACACACTTCAGTAAGGATTCAAAAAGATATATATCCCTTTGACTTCAAATCAAACTCATGTGGGGATCAAGGGTGACTGTGGCGATTTCCCTCAATTCACTGAGGTCAGAGAGAGTCGTCACCATACCTGATCGGCTAAGTTATCACATTCCCAGTTCAGTATCTGAGCCTTATTCCTCATGGCAGCTGCCTTTGGAGGAGCATGAGTCGTTTTCCTCACACTGGCCTAAAAACAAGCAGAGATTTGTGTTACATATGGTTTATCTGAAGAAGCAAATTACTGGGGAGAAAACAACGTACTGTGTGTGGAGTAAAAAAAAACAAACAAAAAAACAGATGTGCCTTTAACACACAAACTGCAGGTCATTATTGTGAAGGTTACCTGGTACATAATACTAGTCTGGTGAGGTGGTGGTGGTGACGGAGACCTGACAGGTGGGGATGGTGGCGTGTCAAAAAGCCCATGGAGCGAGGTATTCGCTCGTGACGACACTTCAGTGGTGGCGACAGGAGTTTCAGCACTCTCAAGTGTTGGAAGGCAAAAGCTGTTTCAAAAGAGAGGAAGCATCATTGGTTATTCAAAAACTGCACTAGTGTGACTTCAGATCAAACGTATGTGTGGACAGGGAGTGTCTGCCCCGTATCTGTCCGTGGCGATTTCTCTCAATTCGCCACGGTCATCAGAGAGCAGGGATGCTGTAGGGAGGACTAGTGACGGACAGAGCACTGCTCAGGACTGCCCAGGTATCTACCTCCCATCACAACCTCATAAACAAATACAGCACACTTCAAACAAGAAATGTCGTCCCTAGCACACAGGTCGCTTCATGGTTGTTAACCAAAACAAAATTTCCATTACCTTTTGAGGTCAGAACAACTAGTGGCGAGTCCTTCCTGTGATTTAATCTCTGCAGGCTTCTCCTCTGAAAAATGAAAAATGTAGAGGAGTGTAATCGATAAGTTATTTGACACATTCAACTTAATAAATGGATTGTACCGTATGTAATCCAATTCTGCTCACCAAGAAGCTTAGCAGGATACTGGGAGAAGACACTGCTTCTGTAAATGGCTTCAGCTGCCGGTTCAAAAGACAGTGGAGCCATTGGTGAGAGGAAACCAAGAGCCTGAAAGAGATGGGAACAATGCTGCAGCCATCAGATTATGTAGCTATGTAAAATAAGATTCAAGTTGCAATACATTATGGAAATGCGGTTAGGCTTATTACCTGAAACTGAGTCAAGGACAAAGACACAGTAATGTGACAAACCTATCCAATATTTTTAAATGAATTGATAAAAAAAACTAGCTCATCGTTCACTATAGTGAAACTAAAGCAACACTACGTCTGACTGCTCATAAATTCTGAGTTCCACTCACAGGATCCTCATTCAGAAAAGAGACCAGGGGCGTGTCTTTCAGAGTATCCATCCACTTCCTGTCCCACTCCGCCTCCAGCTTTCTAATGGCGCTCCTGACCTCAGGGATTTCTTCCTTGGAAATCCTCTCTCTGTAAAAAGAGCATGGCAGGTCAGTGCAGTGTTACGCAAAATATCCATTTAAATTTCAAAATTAGCCAGCAAAAACTGTTGAGGTAAACCTCCTCCCTGAATAAAAACTTTCCAAATCGCAGTATTGACCACTGCAATTTTCGTGGTTTGGAAATTGCAGTGGTCAATATGGCGATCTGGAAAGTTTGCAAAAGGCTGCAGTTTTAGAAATAGAGGTAGTTCCAAATAGACTCCTGAACAACATATCTAGTAATAGTGAAGACTCCAACCTAAAAATCAAGCTGTGCATTTGAGAAAATCCAGGCAGCATTAGGAAAACGAAGTATCCGGAATATCCAGAATAGATCACAGTAATTGCAGAATTGACTATAGATATTGTTAAAATATTTTTCAAGAAAGTCAACAGGCAAATACAAAGGTGAAAGAAAAGTGACAGCGTGGCAATGTGTACCTGACGAGTTGGAGGCTCTCCAGCACACGGGCCACCTGCAGACGTTTCTCCTGCAGGTGCTGGGGGTGGAGCTGGGGTGCGGGGGCATGGGAAACCCGAGACCGCTCCTCCTTTAGGAGCTGCAGAGCGTGGTTCATCAGCTCCATCACACACAGGAGGTTTAGCTGGCCTGCCTCATACATGTTCCCTGCACTCAACTGGAAAACATGCACACATAAACAGAGGCTATGGTTAGACATGTCAAAGTGAAGTAAAATGTGAGATATGATTCCAATGATCTAAATTTCCACATCACTGTAGGTCTATACTTTATTTAAATGTGTCTGCATTACTTTTCCAGAGTGCTGTCCAACATTATTGACAGAACCAGAATGCAGAACGAATCACCCCACCCCTCCCCCTTCTCTTACATGCTGTGGGAGCTGCTCGATTCGCTCCAGCAGAGTCCGAGGAACTTTGAGGACCACGTCCGTCCCGTCCAAGGTGTATTGGTCTACGTCGCCCTTCATAACACAGTCCATGACCCGCTGCTCCTCTTTGATGGTTGACAACATCCCATCGATGGCCGACCACAGGGACCGCACCTAAAAACAACCAAATACCAACCAAATGTCAGCTTCTGATGGAAAAAGATAACATTACAAAACAAGCCTGCAACAAACTTACCATTTGTGGTAAAAACCCCCACCCAAATCTAATTGTGTGCATGTAAGGTGAAAACTCTCATAGCTCTGACAAGATAATTTGATTCAGAAAGCTATTCAGCTTGCTATAATCAATTCTAATATTTCTGAACCATGAGATGTACAGAACATGTTTTCCCCCCTCATTTTGCAGTAAATCGGCGTTTAGAAATACAAATAACATACCTTTTGGGTCTTCTCAGCTGGAGAAGCTCCCTCCTGTGCAGCATCACCATTGTGATGTCTGAGAAGGTAAACAAGATAGATTGACCTAGGTGTACTAAGAACATTTCTCGGAAATACAGAGAAAATTAAATATGTCATACGTACTTGAGTAGATCGTCATACTTGGCGCCCTCGGCCCTGATATCTCTCATAGACTTCACCAGGGACCTTCACAAGAGGAAAGCACAGGAAGACTTGGCTTAGAAAATGGTTGACCAACAAAGAAGCACAAACTGACTAACAGATGTAAAGCAAGCAAACCATTAAACAAACTCTTTCACAGCAAGTTAAGTTGATGTTCAGGAACACAAACCTCTGAGAACACAATGGGCCTCATGCAGCAACATTCTCTTAAATGTATCTTATATTTTCTCTTAATTTTCTGTTAAGACAAAAAATAAGAGAAGTCAACTCCAGATGCACCAAACGTTCTTAACCATCCAAATCTGCTCTTACCCAGGTGTGCTGAATGATGAATCCCACTTGATTCATGCGTTTTTTTATGTTCCTCAAATTTAAAACTTATGTTTCCTTGCGTTGGACAAACAATTTGTGGAAAGTGAAAACGAGATGTTTTTTTCTTATCTTGGTAAGAGTGCTCTCAACCACTCGTAAAATTTTCTCTTACCTAAGAGAAGAGCAAAAATAAGAAAACATTGGTGAATCCCATAAATCAATGGGTACTAACAAAATAAGAACAAATTGTGGATACGAACAAAAATAAGAGAAAATTTGTTCGTATATCGCTTCCTGCATGAGACCCAATGAGTTACTTGCACAATGTGGCTGCTTGCGCACATGGTTTTAATTGCATTGATTGACACCTCTGGCAGCTGTGCCAGCCGCTACAGGTTTCCAGTGATTAACTGAATGTTACTCATTACTCATTGGTTGGACAATCAGGAGTCGGCACATGACATAAATCAAATGTAAGATGTTCATCTCAATAAAGCAGCATGTGACAACTTGAGATTCTGTTCAGATAGGTAAAAAGCCAATTCAGGTCTTTTCTATCCTACTGATTAAAGCCAGGTTGGTGGGGGTGAAACAAAACATACAAAAATAAATTATCTTGAATTAAATTGTATTGATGCTGCATTCATGCTATATTGGAATCATGTGGGAATGATATGACAGCTTAAAGCAACAACTTTGAAGTGTTCACATGTTCAAACTTATTTCAACTTATGTCATCGACAAACAAAATACCCAGCAGGTAGTTATACAAAGCTGTATCCTGCCACGGCAGTTCACATGATCACAAAGTGACTGATAATCATTCACTTTGTTCATTTTATTTGAAAATAACATATTATTTCCTACACTTTACTGCAGATATTTCCTTGTTGGTGATGTCAGAATTCATTAAGTCTGAGAAATTGGGGCTCATCGCCAAACCCAAATAATATTTATGACCTGAAAGCTGATGTGAACTGTATTTTCAAGTAGAAAGCTTATAGCTATGGCCTTCCTCTTGTGATGTGAATGCAGAATAACACCAAACTCTCTCCACCTGCCAAGAGGGACTTACTGGGCTCGTTTCTGGTACTCCTGGAGGAGGTTGTCCTGCTCCACAGCAGACTTCAGGAACCTGGCCTTGATCAGTTTGAGTCTCTTCGCTGCCATGTCCAGGGAGGAGGCAGGTGTCGCTGCAGCCTCAGGAACCCAACTGTCATCTAACAATGACAATATTCAACATTATTTATTAGTCTTGTATATGTTGAGTCCATAGCATGACAAATGTTAGAAGATTAAAAAGTGTGGCTACACTTTGACAGAATCTAGTTTGTCCTCTTTCTTGTTATGCTGGTTTGTGCTTTCAGCTACAAGGAAACTGCTGTGTCACGGGGAACTGAACAAACTCTCCTTCCCTCAAGATCATGGTGCCTCACAGTCACTCACACACAGAAGAAGAGGGAATAATTAAGAATGAGATGATTACTTAGTGAACAAAAAAATTGTGCATCTTGCTCCATTCAAAAAACAAGAGCAGGGGAAAGAAACCAAAACAAAAAACAATACAGGGAATTGATAAGGCAAACTGCAGGCTATTGGCAGGAACACCAAAATGTATGTGTGTGTGTGTATGATGATCTTCTTCAAGTCCTACCAGTGGTGAATGTCTTCAGTTCCTGCAGCATGACATGGTTGGCCAGATGAAGCATCAAGTTGATGAACTTGGGGCCTCCGGGTGAGAGGAACAATGATGCTACCACTTTGGATCCTGCACTGCCATTTTCATCCTGAGGACACACAGTGAAAATAAACAATAAGATGACTGACATTAACATGAAAGAACAGATTGGCCTGATAAATTGTCTTCAAAAATGAATGGATATGGTTCTACATATCTCCAAATTTACAAGTATAAATATATATATATATATATACGTTCAGAAAAGGATGTAGCATAGTAAACTGTTAAATCTGAATTGGTGAGTTAAATTATATTTGTGTCACCCTGTATATGTGGATTTTTGTCCCTTGCATGTTTGTACAGGAATGTGATTCACAAGCACCTCAGCTCATGCATTGTGGGTTTCTTTTTGCACAAAGAAAATCTTTGTTTTATCTGAAACACTTTTTGTATGCATGGAATGAAGAAAGGGGAGGAGAAAAAAGAATCAAAGGAAAAGAGGAAGGAATGAAGAAAGGAAGCAATTCACAATGGGTGGGAACATAACTTGGGTCATAAATTTATAGTCCTTCTATCTTAACAACCAGATTACACAAGCAGAGGATAAAGCAATATTTTAATGCATGGTATCTGAAGTTTTGTTAGGCTATAGTACCAAACAGATATTACTTTTACAAGACATCAAAGTCATTCCCCACTATGCCCATTACAAAAAACAGTGCAGGATCCTGCCAACCTTCTAAACAAAGTGAAAGGATCATAGAGTATAGGGGGGCAGATATGGTAGCCAAATGTCTGGACATATTCATATCATATCATAACACTCAAAACCTCCCATGATGCTGATTCTTACCATTATGTCCCGCAGCCAAGCACAGGTGACTTTCCTGAACTCAGCATCTGCTTTGTGGTTCAAAACAGGCCAGCAATGCCTAACCAAACACAGACATTTCATTAAGACAAGGAATCCAAAACAAAATTTTAAATTGGAATTCAAGCTGAGCAGGTCGGCATTTACCTGTATGCCTCATGAAAGCGTGTGGGGTTGAGTTTCTCCAACAAGAAATGGGTGACTATGTAGAATGCATCCTTGTTTGGTTTGTCAAACATATTCCTGTTGGCCAGAAAAGAACATTTATTCTGAAGCAGGCTTATGGGAATTGTCTATGATCGCTTCAATAAAAAAAGTTGTATCCATAACTAGGTTATCACTACTTAACGGTTGAACCATAGACTGTAGGGTTGAACAGGAAATTATCTACAAATTAGTTTGCGATTTATGACGTTAACTTAACTTTAAGAAGTCCTTTTTCTGATATTTGTCGGACTAAAAATGACGAGTGAAAAACTTTTTAAGAAAGAAAACTGTTATGTAACGTTAGCTACGACTCAAGGAAAAAGCTTAAACTAACGTTAAATATCAAGCAAACCCGGCTAGGTTACGTTAATAGTGTAACGTTATTATTCATATCATAAAATATACTCACATTCCAAGATTCATGTGTTTAACGCTGGTTTTGCCGGTCCAAAGTGATGCTGCAGTATCTGGTTGAAATCCAAGACCCAGAAGAGCAAACCACAGATATTTACCGTTCCTCTTCTGTAACGATGCTGGATTCGCCATTGTTTAAGACCTGTTTTTTGTTTTTTAGCAGAAACAACTTGTGTTCAATAATGCCTAATCAAAGGCACAATAATTAACTCGCTAGCTGACGAATCAGAGCCAGCCTGGCTAATATTAAACGCCCGGCTAGCTAGTAACGGCAGTTAGGTCAGTGTTAGCCAACTTAGCTTTCGAACTTGTTTTGAGTTTGTCAGCATGCATTTGACGGGCTGTTTCAAGACAGCAGATGACTGAGAACATGTTACTAGCAACAAATCAGTTAAAGTTAACATTACATAGTTTACAGTCAAAGAGAAAACTCCCCACGTCTACTTCCCAAACCGCCAATTTTTTTTCAATAGACTGACCCGGATGTTGTTTACAACTACTTCCTGTGTGAGGACGCACATCCCCGGGTAAGTCCCTAACACATCTTTCCTTACATGATAGTTCCGGACTAAGCTGACTTCCTGGTTTTGATATTTTCTCATATCAGCTAATTCCAATATTGTAAATAAGCATGACCTGAACAGGACTGCTGAATTGTCAGAACAAGGTCCAGCATACAAGCAAGCATTTTCTGTTTGATTTTTTTTTTCCAAACACACTGAAACCACACAGATACAACATAAGTTTCTCACTGGTGAGTTGATTTTCTTCTTTAGTTATAATTTGCATTTAGCTACCCCTGTAGTAAATTACTGTATTTAAGTCTTGTTCCTTGATTTTAAGTATAACAAAAGGAAATCACTTCATATTTCCAGGGCTAGACACAGATCAGATCAGAAGTAGCTTCATACAGTATATCATTCATCTTTCCTATTAGTAAGACATTTTCATTACCTATATTCATGCTACATTTCACATACAAATTATCCAGGGGCCTATGTATATGAGAGGAGTGGTTGATTTAGAGGAGCATAAATAAAAACACAGGCTATGCTTATTCAAAGATTTAATTTGTACATCCTTTTATTGCAGCACATGCAATCAGTGAAGTCTCCACCACAAATGATTGAGCAGAACAGAGTAGTAATAATAATAATAATAGGAAGAAAGAAGTGTTGGTGTTTCTAATCATTCACATCATTGTAGTTCTTTTAAAACCAGCTGGCAACACTCGCCCACCTTGGCTGGGTCTGACACTGAGGAGTACTTGGAAATCTGGGAGTTGACCCCCAGGGAGCGGGCCAGGTCCTGGGCTGTGTGGTCTGAGGCCAGAGTGGTGCCCAGGGCCACCAGTAGCCTGAACACAGCCTCCTTGTCCTGCACCGACTCCAGGGCAGTGCTGGCCACAGACAGGCACTGGGCCTTGGCCTCGAGGTCGGACTGGCCGTGCAGGCAGCCGGCGTAGTTGAGGATCAGAGTGGCCAAGGCGATGTGGATGTTCTTGTTGCAGACGGCGGCCAGGTCGGCGGCACGCGACAGCACCGTCTCGCGCTGGGCCAGGAGGAGGGCTCGCCCGTGACGCCCGCTGAAGCAGTTACACAGAGTCCGCAACGCCAGCATCTGGTTGGCCGGACGCCCCTCGGGCCTCATCAGGCTCAGCAGGTGGTTGCACAGCTGGACTCCCTCCTCCTCTCCACACAGGCTCTCATTAACCTGCGGGTGGCGCACTGCCAGCCTCATGATGTCCAGGACAGGGAACACGATGTCTAGAGTCCGGGGGGAAGAAAAAAGGAGCTTGATAAGTGTACGGTTATGTACTGGAGAACCTCTGAATTCCAATACCAAAGTGTGAAGCTTTTCTTATGCTACTATTCTGATCTCTGAAGGAGAAATTCACTTTTTGCCTGGTTGTAGGACAGTCTCACTATTCTGTGTGCAACCTGGGTTTTTTGTTTTTGTTTTTTGGCTATTACTTAAAATTAAAAATGAAATTGAATGAAAATAAAATTAATTTAAAAAATGTCGGAAATTGTGGTTGGTTGGAGTCTCATTCACTACGAGCTGAGTGCTGTTTCCGTACCTTCCGGCCAGTGAGAGGCCTTCCAGAGCAGGTTGATCTGCTGGAGGTTCGGGGGCTGCTCGGAGGAGCTGGGCCCACAGACACTCACCAGCAGCCTGTCCAGGCTCTCCAGAACCTCCTCAGATAGCTTGTGCTTCTGAGGGGCTCCATCGTTCAGCTCCTTCAGCTTGGCTGGTGACGAAATCAAATCATGGAAATACTCAGCAAGGAAAACTCATTGAACAAGATGACAAGTAGTATGGCATAATTTTCTCTTTACAAGAGGTAAATCTATAACTTGTTTTCTTAAAATATATTTAAAATATATAATAGAAACAATTGTGACTTCGGTTTAAGTCTTGAGACTCTCAAACCCCTTTATTAAAATTGCATTGTCATTATTAGAGTTGAGTCTACAATAATCAGGCTTGTAGTAACTGATAATGTAATAAATATCAGATAATGTGTCAAAATAATAGAATAATAATAGAACTGTAAGGGTTGGAAATGTAATAAAACCTGTTATTGTTATAAATTGATAGTAAGTGTAATATCACATTATTACATTTACTGGCAATTTATTACATTAACAGGTTTATTATATTTAGAGGGACATTTCTTTTTTACATTTTGACAAGTTATTATATTATCTGGCAGTTATTACATTATCAGTTGTTACAAGGCTCTTCTTAGTGGCTTATTCTTAGATATGCCTCTTGGATAAGCCATCATTTGACCAATTGTCTTAAATTTTAAGATAAATAATAACTATTAATAAATTGGTTATCAGTTAGATCTTGTAGTCATATGTGACAAGAAATGCTCACCAATGATCTGCGTGGCATTGGCTTGCTCAAAGGTCACACCATCCGTCTTAGGGAAGTAGATGTTGGTTGCGGTCTGCCTGGTGGCTGCTGAAGTGTAGGCTCCTCCACCTGTGTGTGTGTGTGTGTGTGTGTGTGTGTGTGTGTGTGTGTGTGTGTGTGTGTGTGTGTGTGTGTGTGGGGGTGGGGGTGGGGGTGGGGGGTGGGGGGGGGGTGTAATAATCCAAGGAACGCAACACTCAATGTTAAAGGGTCAATAGTCTAGCCATGTCAAAATGTGTCATATGCTACAAATTTCCACTGTTTATATTTGCAAGGGAGTCTAATGGCCTCATTACATCCCAGCTGTTCAAGTGTGTTGGTTTTAGTTTGACTTTGGTTTAGACAGAGTTTCCATTGTTCTTTGAGCAACTGTGGCTCACCTGTGAAGGGATCTGCCACACCTCCTGGAGCGCCTGTAGTCGCATCTGACCCTGGGATGTAGCGGCCAGAGCCTGGGGGAAAAAAAGCCGTCAAAATACGATGTCAGTATATGCTGTCCTTACACATGGAAATTATAAAGCCGAAAACTCTGAAATCTCACTGAAATCTTCCAGCAAACACACCTGTGAAGGGATCAGCTCCAAAGCCCGTCCTACCATCAGATGCTCCGGGGATATACCGACCTGATCCTGTCAAAGAACAGGACGAAACTGGGGTGAGTATGAGAACACTCTTAGGCAAAAATACATTGGAGCACACAATGGAGTCTGATAATGTAAAGAGCAAACAATGCACATATTGTACACCCTGTGTATATGCTGTAAATTGTAAATCTGTAAACATTTGCTAACCTGTAAAAGTAGCCACAAAGATTGTGTATTTTTATTGATTACCTCCGCCAAGGAGGTTATGTTTTCGGTGCCGTTTGTTTGTTTGTCAGTTTGTCTGTTAGCAGGATTACGGAAAAACTACTGGCCCGATTTTCAGGAAACTTCATGGAAGGGTGTAGCATGGGCCAAGGAAGAAGCCATTAAATTTTGGAGCGGATCCGGATCTGACTCACGAACAAGCAATAATAGCACGAACCTTGGCGGAGGTCTGCGCTCTCTGAGTGCCCTTCTAGTTTGTTGTAATATCCAATATGTTCTTTTGTTGTAATTATTTGTACTAATACTGTACTTCAACAGTATATTATGTTATAATGCATTTGCTCTATTCTTATACATTTCCTATTCTCTGCTGCTGCAGTGACCCGATTACCCAAATGGGGATCAATCAAAGTATTTCTTTCTGGTGCGGAGCAGCTGCTGTCGGGTCATTTGGCCTTACCAGTGAACGGGTCACCACCACTGGGCTGAGCCGGGCCCACCACATGTCCTTTGGTGTTCTCTATGATAAAATTGGCAACCTGGTCGAGGAACATGGGGCTGAGGTCATTCTTCTGCAAAAAGTTGTGCGCCGTCAGCCAGGGGTCCTCTGACACGTTGTAAGGCAGCTTCATGGACGGGCCGCCCTCATTCACGTCAATGGTGAACACATAGTCGTACTCCTGAGGGGAGATCGGGAGTCATTTACGTGGAAGCTCGTTTTAACATTCACACAGATGTTTACGACTGCTCTCATTGTGCATGCACCATTGTTTACCTCGGCAATGAGCTTATAACAACCCTACTGTTGGCCTTACCTTTCCCTCGTACATCACCGTCTTGGATGTCTGCTGGTTGGAGCCTCCGACCACATCTCCGATTTTCATCCAGCGGTCATCGCTGACGCTCCACTGGTACGCCTCCACCTTCTGTCCATCTTTAATCAGCCGTGTCTGTCCGTCGCGATTCCCTGGAGAAATGGATAAGCACCTTGCATAAACCACCTTGATGTAGAAAGAGCATGGTGTTCCGCAGATGCCTTTTTTTCCTTATCAGACTGCACTGTAGCATCTTGTATGTATGAGGAGGGAACCATTAACACCAGATGCAGTGATTTTGTATCAAATATAATGAGAAATACCAGATCATATAAATAAAACACCAGTGAATCTATTCATTACCAGGCTCATCAAGGTGTTCCCTTCCAGGAAGGTCCTCCATTTTGATGTCTCCAAGGTCGCCCGTCTTGGGGTCGATGGTGGCTTTGGAGAGCTCATCCTCAAAGGCCTGGAGGTCCTCTGGACTGGCCATGCGGTCCTCAGCCTCCGTAAACACACGAATAATACCATCGCTGTGGGCCGAGGGGCAGCATCAGTTTAGGAACGAAGCTACATAATATTGTTTGTTCATCTGTCGCTTTCTATCATTTTGTGTGAATATCAAAAAAAGTAGAGAGGTGTCAGAAACAGGTGGAGCATTTTTGAATATTCTGAGAGTGACAAATGAAGATTTGATCATCAATGCCCATGATCAGGCAAATGATTATGGGCTGACCAAAAATTACTATGCCAAATGCAGTTCTGTTACCTGGCTCCGACGGCTATATCACCGTTGGGCAGGAGGCAACAGCACCACACGGACTGGGCAGGCAGGCGGATGGTCTGAGAGCATTCTCCCTTCCTCCATATCCTCAAAGTCCTGTCCTCTCCAGTGCTTACAAAATCTGTGATGGGAAAAGCAGCAGCCTGTGGTCAGAGTCAGCCAGCTAGCATCTCAGAGCAGGAAAACAGACAACCAAGGACCAATGATTATGCATGCATTCACATGAATTAATGTCTCCCTGTGAAATCTTCAAAGGCTCCTGAACCTCAATATACTGTAAATGTCATTTCCTCAGAGATAGTTGTTGAAGCATCCACATTTGTTTTTCGGACAATTTAATTGAAAGTTGTGGATCTGACAAAGTGCAATAGATTTTCTTTTTTTTTAAGATTTTATTTTTGGCATTTTATGCTTTATTTGAGAGATATAGTGAGAGAGAGACAGGAAGGTATGGGAGAAAGAGCGAGGGGAGGACATGCAGCAAAGGACCACGAGTCGGATTCGAACCCGGGTCGCTACGGGAAGGCCTGAGCCAAATGGTACGCGCCCTACTCGGTGAGCCACCAGGGCGCCCCATGCAACAGATTTTCTGTCGCTGGCTTTTCATGAACACACCTTGGCTATTGGGGAAGACAGCTAGGCTGTAGATGTAGTTGGTGTGGCTGTAATAGATCTGTACACATTCGCCCGACACCATCCACCTTCTGATACTGGCATCGTTGCTGCAAGAGAAAAACTCAATATCGCTGATCACCGCTAGCCCCCTTACACAGTCCTCGTGACCTAGAAAGGAAGGAACAAAAAAGATGGAGTTATGGTCATGGTTTTAAAACTTAAGTACTTCCAACTAAAATAGCAATCCCACTGCCACAGCTAATAGTTTACTATTTGAAATGTTTGTACAATCATAGCTGTTGTTTCCTGTCATCCTCTCTATGGTTTATCAGCTAAAACCAGTACAAATTTTTGAGGGTGGACCACCTACAATGAATAGATACAGTATATAGATATGAAAAAACAGATGCATTTGATGCAGTTGAGCTGTAGCACTAATGTGAAAACTTCAACTGAAAAGCTCAAAACAATTCATCAACAGTCAGTCACATTTTTGTATAAACACAACTCTAATCTAAAACCCAACACAATGTGGTATATTCATGCATGCCAAGCACTGGAGGAGTTCCTGATTTGCTCACCTGTAAACGTCCTCTCACAGCGGCCAGCTTTCCAAAGCTTTATGGTCTTATCTGCTGATCCAGACAGCATAAGGCCTTGTTCAGGTAGGATGACCACTGCCCACACTGCTGCAGAGTGGCCCTGTAGTGAAGTTAACAAGTACAGATTCAGCCCAATCCCACAGCACACTCATGGTTTTACAAGCTACAGCTAGCTAGCTAAAAACAATCCCAAAACATGTTATAAAGGTGCAAATAATACACCACAGTCCATGTCAGACAGGACAAATTTTCACACAAATTTTTCTTTCTTTTAGTAAGTACATAATAAACAACAGACCTGATTTGTAGAACATGATATTCTCAAGAGCCAAAGACAAAGTTTGACAGCACACAGATATAGAGGAGTGAAGTGTGACTGACTGATCAGTCAGTGTGACTGACTGATTGACCTGGATTTGCCTCTTTATGAAAAACCTGCTATGGTCACTTGCTAAGGAGAAGATCAGAGCAAGATGTCCTGTCACACAAGCTTCAGCATACCTGCAAAGTCATCATGCACTTCTCATTCAGCCAGACTTTGGCTGTGGTGTCCCAAGAGCCACTCAACAGTGTCCCAAACTTCCCAGAGGACAGAGTGCAAACTGGGGATATGATAGCAGTTGGTTAGAGGGTTGACACCACATACACCGTAGAGATGTTGTTGAGATGCTTGTCATTAACAGAAACTGGCAGCAGTACAGATGAGATGCATTATTATTGTACTGTGTGAATAGGATTCTGAGAAAGGTATATTCTTAATGCGTGTGCTGTAGAGCACATCTTACCTGTGTTTTTGTGACCCTGGAGAGTGAATAGGGGCTGTGGTTGGTCCAGTGTGAAAACACAAATATTGTGATCATTTCCACCTGTGGCAACAAGTCCTCGAGGATATGTTTCAGTAGGTGCAATGATGCATACACAGGATACAAAATTTGAATGGCCAGACATACAGTGCATCTCTGTGAAACCTTTGTCTGGGCTGTATGGAAGAGAGGAATGAGAGGGACAGACATCTTAAGTCAGCTAAAGTTAAGTGTCTAGCAGCAAGTTGTTGACAGCTTTGTGGCTAATAATTCTAAGATAGCTTAACGTAGCCAATTAGTTAGATGCCGGAAAACAAAGTGTGCCCGCCACAAGACATATTTATCGATCGCTATAAATCTGGTGGACTTTGACAAGTAACATTAGCTACAGCTACGTCTACGTCCGGAGTTGCCGTTGAATGAATGACAAAGCTAATTTGAGTAACAACATAGCCAACTCGCTCACAAGCTACGAAAGCTAACATTAATTGGCGTTGGGCAATTAGTGACTTTGGTGTAGATGCTTAGTTGGCTTGCTACTTCTCTTGACCACACAACTACATATAAAATGTCACGAAACTGTCACGGCTAACGTTAGCCATCACATCACTTAGCTTAGCTAACGCTTGTAGCCAAGTAGCTAATGTTAGCTACCTTGAGTTGGGTACCCAGACCCTTCCGGTTCGGTCTCTGGATACAGACACAAAAGCTCCATCTGGAAAAACAGCAGCTGCAAGCCCTCTAACGTCCATTTCGTGACCTGGAATAGAGCACCTGAGTTTATACGAGCTAGATGATGCCATTTTGCGCCTCAACAACACAATGAAACTAACTATAGCGGTGTTCTGTTAAGTCCGCGTTGCTGTCAACAAAATAAAACCGGTTGCTAATGTTAGCGGAAGTTGAACGACGTCATTTGACGTTGAGGGCGTTCTCCTGCACCGACCATCATTTGCTTTCCATTAAAATTCACTGTTAATGGCGTTAACGTGTAATTAAATATCATAGAAACTGTTTTCATAAATCTGTAAAAAAAAAATACAGAGTTGTTAGCGACTGACATTGACAAGCACCTTCGCATGTGTTAACCAGGTTTGACCAGTAGGAGGCAGGACTGAGCAGGTGAAGACGGTTTCCTCTGGTGCACTGCGCTGCAGCAGCCAGTCCTCCGCCCACCTGTCCAAAGCCGAGTCAAGCCAACCAGAAACACCAGAATAAGACGAGAAGCTAAGCGATTTTACCGTCAAAATAAAAGCGTAAATCTTTGTCACATTTGAAAAAAATGTGGCGTGTCAAGTCATTATACATCACATGGGCAAAGTCGCAGAATTTAGTATAATTTGTCAAAAAAAAAAAAAGTAGAAGCCCTTTTCTATCGACACATTTTGGGGACATCTGGAGCAATTACTAATGATATATAAAATAATAGGGAGGGTTACTGTATGACAGATTATTAGACAGTGGGTCACCAAACTGTCACAGGCAGTCACACCAAACTATCATGTGCTGATTTTTTAGATATGACTTTTTAATACATTTCTCGCGATTTTACCTTGGAGTGTATGTTATTTTCGCCCCAATAATAATCAAAAAGATTTGGACGGCTGCGCTCACCTATACTGGTACCTGGTATAGCAACGGGTATAGCAATAACTTGCCATACCCAACTGACGCCAGTGTACAGACAACAAACTACAAACAGAAAATTATGTTTACTCTTTACAGTCGCTTGGACACCAGTGAAAAAGAACGACAAAGATCGGTAGGCCTATGTTGTGAAAATGACATTTTGGTTAAAAAAAAAAATGTTCCTTTACTATTGATGCTTAAATATATTATGTATTTTCACTTTGGTACTTGGTATTACTAAAATAAAATAAAAAACCTTGACATATTTTCGTCGATTAGGGTTTTATTTTGGGGGGAAAAATCCACCGGATAGATAACATGTTTTTTATTGTTAACGACAGCGAGCTTGACGCTGGTCCTGTCCAGCCCACAGAGGCTCGGATGAGGAAGTTACTGTCACACCGGTGTTGTATTTGAATAAGACAGCAACAACAAGTATGTATATTTTAATTTTGGGTTAGGAAATCATGAAATCCTGCTAAACACACGGAATTACGTCGTATCTGGTCACGAGTGAACTAAGTTACGTTAGCTTGCTGACGTTAACGGCAGTTAGCTAACCCACAGACAGGCTAGAGCCAAGCCCATCACGGCTATGTGTAGTATAATTGATGGAGCGGTCTACTTTTTACAGTAGGTGTACGAAGCTAGCAAGGTTAGGGGGGTAGTCCATGCTGTCTTGACTGTGTTAGCTTAGCAGAGAATGCTAATGTTAAGTCAGTTGAGCTGGTTGGGCAGGGTGGTGGCAAGTAACGCTGGGTTTGGCTAAGTATGCACACAGACACCTGCTATACCAGTACAGTAGGCCTGTAAGAGCTAGGAATAGCATGAGGATTCATCTCATGCGATATATCCATTTTGAGAAATCCATTTTGTTATCCATTATTCAATGTTTCCAAAATATAGATAATTGCATCTTCAGTAGGCCTAATTTTATTTTGTAATCAAACTGAAGATGACTATTTAAATTAGTGACATTGACCCATGATACGTTTTACTTTCATGTAGCACTCTTTATGTGAAAATGTCACAGTTTGAACATTTATGGAAAGTTTGTTCAGATTGTGAGCCAGGTGGGCATTGACCAAACACTCATTTTACTCTGCAGTACCTGTCTGTGGTCTGGATTTGTATTTTACAAAAAAAACATTAGATGGAGATGTGTATGAAAGTGTTCCATGTGTGTCAATATGTGTCACAGGAGCCATGAAGCTGCGACTGCACTTTGTGGTGGACCCCATGGGCTGGCTGTGCATCAGCATGGTGTTTGGGATCTGGCTGTACAACACCTTCTTCGTTCCCAAGCTAGTGCTGCTCCCCCACTACAGTGAAGGACACATCCCCTGGGCCATAGTTGTTTGTGAGTACCATTGTTTCCACTATTTCATGGCCTTGGTTGAGATTTGAGAGATTTAAAATGGACCCCAAAAGTAAGTGGTGATAATTTCTGACAGGGTGTCGGACAAGTAATAACGTTTTTTTAAGATCTGGAAATATTGTGTAATCTTACATAGTAGGTCTCAACTTCTTAGCAGAGGGAAAATTTGTCTCCCTGTAAAACTGATTGAGAACCACTGGTTTAAAAGATGCAACATAATTCTTTTGGATTGGCTGAAACTGCTGTCAGAGGGCTCACATCTCTGTATGCCTCTGAAATGATTGGATAGACTGACCTGGCTCAGTCGAGGATCACAGACATCTTGTCATTTGTGTCTTTCTTCAGGTTATTACATAGCATCAGCGCTCTGCATAGCGGCCCTGTTCAGAGCTTCCACAGCAGACCCCGGACGTCTTCCTGCGGACCCCCACATACCTCACTCCGGTATGGAAACAGAAAAGCCCTCCTCACTATTCTGAGATCTTCACAGCACTCCCTTTAAAGCTAAAATCATAGGAATGAGAGTCTACTATATCATCCCCTATTTCAGTGTGCATGTTTGTTTGTTTATCCCTAAATCTGCATCAGTAAATGAACTTGGTCAGAAATAGTTTCCCATTGTTTTGAAGCTAATGTGTTTGCAGTGTTTGATTCCTCACTTGACATTTGCTGATCGAGTGCCAAACAAAACTATCAGATCCTGAGGAGTAATCTTATTGCACTGTGAAATATCAGTGCAGTGATGTGAAACTGATGGCAAGGAAAACTACTGCAAGTCTGAATGACAGTCTGTCATTAGACCTAAGTAGATACATTTGAATTTGTTATTACTGTGTAATTCACTGTGTCAGCTGTAACTAAATGACCTGCTGGTTGTCCTCTTCATTTCACAGAGCGAGAGCATTGGGAGTTGTGCAGCAAGTGCAACTTAATGAGACCTAAAAGGTCCCACCATTGCAGTCGTTGTGGCCATTGTGTACGCAGAATGGACCACCACTGTCCTTGGTAAGGATACACACACTATGAAATTCCTTATATGTATATCAAACAAAACAAAAATATACAGAAGAATCCCAAACTTCAGATATCAAAATTATGCAGTTAACCAAACCTCTGAGGTTACACAGCAGGTGTGATGCCTGTATTTAATGGCAATGTTATTAATAGCTTATCATTTAATTTTGATATCATATTAATATGAATTTCTGTATACATCCCCTATAGAGTTAGATCGATATTGGCCTTTTATGAAATGTGAAATATCAGCCAGTGTCAGTTCACTGCCGATGTGATGGAGGTTCCTCTCTGACGACAGCTGCATAAAAACAGTAAAACCTGCAAAGAAATGTTATTTTCCTTGCACATCTTATTCATTCATTTAATTGCTCAGTTATGCTTTTTGCAACTTAATTCTTCATTTAAATCCAGTAATGTTGCCCAGAGTTTCCCCTGACACTGAATAGATGTGATGAGTGTTAAGGAGCTGCCTGCTAACCCACCTAAAAGAGTGTCATTAGTCTGGGTTGTAGTCTGGGCCTGATTATCCATATATCGCATAGGGCAAGTGCCTTGTTGGGGGGGCACCACACATTCAAACCACAATTATACCTTTATAAGCTTTGTCATATTTTCTTTATATATTAGGACTACTCTTTGGGGGGAATGCATACGCGGCCAAATTTAACCTTTGATACTAAAAAAAGAATATGCATAAAGACAAAGAATCGTGATTGGTGTGTAGGTGCCCCCCCCACCTCCCCATCACATTTGAATTTATGCAGTTGAAGCATTTTGTGCGGTAAGAGAAAACCCGTTCACGGAGGAGCTGCTAAGAAAAGGTAGGCTGAAAACTACTTTCCCAAGTGTGTTCGCTGCAGTCAGGCTTTTCTTAACCCTGCCTGTTACTAACTGTAAGGGTGAGAGATCTTTTTCACAACTTAGAGGAGTGAAGAACGAACTGCTCGAGTTGATGTTTGTGGAAAGGTTTTCTCTTTGAACTGGATGCGCGGTTTGTGGTCTGAATGCTGTTTCACAAGCCTTTGCACCCTGCCGAGAATAAAATCGTGGAGGAAGCATTAAATACTTGTAATGTTGTTGCATGAAATTTGTCAAATTGAAAGCTATTGACTTCAGTGCAAAATTACGGGTGTCAGTATCAGCCTTTAAAAAAACATATTGGTTTAATGCTGATATCCTAAATCCTGTTTATTCGGTTTCAGGATCAATAACTGTGTGGGAGAAGACAACCACTGGCTCTTCCTGCAGCTCTGTTTCTACACTCAGGTCCTCAGTTTGTTCACCCTGGCACTGGACTTCTGCCAGTACTATTACTTCCAGCCATTGACAGGACTAGACCAGGTAAAGACACTGAAGTAGAATCTCGATAACATGAACCACAACACAGCATTATAAAAAATAAAACCTGACTGCCATGAGTTGTAGTTAAAACATTTTGTCCCAAAATAATATAGCTACCATTTGAAAAACATGGCACCTACTCTTACAAAATGATTGATCACAAAAATTAGAATGAATTATTGTACTATTTAAAGGATAACAGGTACATTATAACCTCAGCTGACAAAATAATGCTTTTACAATTTACAGACACCATCCTCTGCATTTCAGGGAGAATGTGTGATAAACAGATATTGTTTTCCAAAATGCATATAGCATTTTGGAATGTAACTCTTCTCTCAGAGTTAGTTACCTAGTGAAGAGTTTTTCAGGGATCTATGGTAAGACCCTTCTAAATAAAAGATGTAAGATGGGTGATGGGGTTTGTTGCCATTTAGCCTCTGTTTGCCTCTTCTAGGAGAAGTTTACAACACGCCACGAACTGGCTCTGCTGCGAGTCTCAGCGCTCATGGGTTTGGTCATGTTTGGTGGCATGAGCAGCTTGTTTTACACTCAGGTGGCTGGCATCCTCTCTGTGAGTACCGACTAACAGACTTATTATTTTGTTTCAATTGAAATGTCCTTGCTACAGTGATAGTGATTTTCCAGTCTCATCATGTCACTGTTTAGCATCTTTTAATAGGATCTATACAATAAGCATGAGGCTATTTATTTATGTTATACCTTGTTGGTCCTGCTGAAATCAGAAGTTTTCTTTTCAAGGAAGATTTAGCAAAAGAAGGCAGCAGAACATTAAGCTGCAGACAGTACAGCATAGCATAGTGCGTCAAAATAAAGCAGTCAATACCCATAATGCAATGGTTAATCGAGAGGAGAGAGAAAGTCTAGGGTCAGAATATGTCTGTGTGAGTTTGCATGCATGTGTATTTGTTTATACACTCAGGCAGTGACTGTTAACATGCATGAAGAATTCTGTTCTTAACCCGGTTACTCAAGTAACCTGATTTTGGTCTGACACATGCAAACATCATTCCTGATTATGCAAAACCCAGTGAAGATGCCTCCAATATTAAACGGGTTAATTTTCATTCACTAATTCATTCAGTCAGACTCGCACGGCATTATGGGTATATTTTCATGTCAACAAAAACATGGTGTGAGCAGTACTCATTTCCTCCGTATTAGAAGTATCCTCCTGCTCAGCCAAAGAGGATAGGGCTGTTTAATCTGTGGGTGGGACGCCATAGGTAGACAGGTATATTCTGTTTATTGGTTTATTCATGGCAACAGGGAGACTCATTCGCAGGGTATCAAAGGTGCATGTAAACAGCTTAACCCGAATAAGACCTTAACCTGAGTATGGCCAATAGCTGGGTTACTCATGTAAACATGTAAACGGTCCTAGTTTCCATCTCACTCTACATTATCCCTTTTTCTTGTTTTCTCCTGACAGGACACTACCACCATTGAGAAAATGGCTCAGTTCTCAAGTGAAGTGTGAGTCTTCTTAACTTCACGTATCCTACAGTGTCTAAAATTATTTGCAGTTTAGTTAAGGTGCCCTTTAAGCAACCATACATGAAAATTGCCAATTTTTTTTCCTCCCAGGTATGGTTCAAAGAGATCCTGGAAGTGGGCGCTGGCTGAAGTGTTTGGCACTCACTGGAAAGTCCTGTGGTTCATCCCTCTACGAAGCAGGCAGCCGCTCCTGGCCGGCCACCACTTCCGCTCCCACGTGTAGACGAGCAGCTCTACCTCCTAACCTACCTGTACAGATGGCAGGGGCTGCCAGGTCCAACCCGAAGAAACACTGTACACACACTTAAAGCATCCATCTGCTCGCCTTCACCGTCCTATTTTGTGCCGTGGGAGCTGGGCAGCAGGCTTGGTTTGCCAGTGGATACACAAAGCTTTTTTTTTTTTTTTTGCCTTTCTCTGTAGCGCCCGGACCGGCTGTAAACAGGGTCAAGAAACCCCTCCGGGAGAGACGGGGGGGAATGTTGCTTTTGGCGACGTCTATAACGCATATTACTCACTGTGACTGCTACTCTTAGCATTTGGGAACCACTTTTTAATGGGTAATTGCTTCAGAAGGATGGAAAATCTTCACCTGAAAGCCACTGGCGAAAGGGACCCCTCTCAGGTTACTTTAATAAAGAGCCTTTACTACTGACCTTTAATCAACACAACAGACACAACTACGGTAACTCCAGTGTCCATAAGAAAGGCTGTTTCTTTTTTCAATGGTTTGTGCCTTGGTTCTTTTAATTATTTATGTCCTTTTATCTGTCATGCATGAGCAGTTTTTTTGTTTTATGTTACTCTCTCAGTGACATAGATTCAATAATGCTCTTGACTGTGAGCTCTCTTAAGAAGAGAAAGTGAGAATACTTCCTAAAGAGGAAGACCGATCTGTTAAATTTCTTGTGGATAGCGAAGGGATTGGGCATCGACTGCATCCCATAAATCGATAATCATTTGATGTTTCATGTACGTTTTAATAATGTTTTGTTGTGTTACTTTATGAAAGCATATTTATTCTATGAAGGGATGTTTTATGAAGCATGAGCTAAGAACAGAATTTGAGTTGTTAGCTTGAATACTGATATGTGATACCTTTATAAAGACAAAAAAACAGACTAGCCAGGTTATGAAGATGTGTTATGGCATGCTGAGAATTTAAAGTAACACTGAAATCAGAATTTAGACATAAGCATACACAATCTACCTTAGGCTATATATCTATAGGAGTAAGTTCTCATGTATAATAGAGTAACAGCTGTTGCCCTGAGTACTAAAAACATGCCACAGCCAATTAGTATCATAACCTGATGCGTCTCCTATATGTCTGTTCTGAGGTGTTTTGAACTCCATACTGAAGGGGCTCAGGTGTCACATATTGTCCTCCAGGTTAACTTAAATGTTCTGTTAAGCTTAAGTCTACTCTATCAACAAATTACTTTTGTTCCGTTGCCTTTCAAATATGGATTGTGATTTATTTTACCCTAAGCAACATGATTTCAGACCTTTGGTTGTCTTAAATGGTAAGGTCTTAGATGATGCAGAACTTTATGGCTCATACAAGAAAGTACCAAATTATTCTACTTTTGGTAACATACAGTTGGCTACACTGGACAGACGGTTATAATGGTTTCATTGTAATTCTATGATACTGCAAGGGGATTTTATAAATGGACAGGGTGATTTTGTGCATAATACTAGCATAGTGCAGCCGCCATTTTCTCTGTTACTTGGCAATCTGTTAGCTGAACCTGTAGGTGAACGATGCTTGCCGTTTGGTGAAAATATTACAGTATCCAAGTAGTTTTAAGTGCCTGTCAAGACGTTCTTTTTGAGATATTTCTCACTTTCCCGATACACCATCTGCACTTCGGTCTTCATACAAGCCAAAGACCCGGGTCTAATGTTGCAGCGGAGTTAGTAAGCGTTCAGTAAATGCATGTTTCGCCTTCCTACCTAAACAATACAGGTTATACCAAAACTCTGGAGGTAGCAGTTCAATATATGCACTGATTCACACATTAGCACACTGTCTCTTTTAATGACTCTTTCATCACTGGTCCTTCTGAAAGACTCTTCACTTGAAGCTTATTTTATGTTCTTATAGTGGGTGTGTGCTCTTTGTTTTAATCATATTGTTTATCGATCAAATTGTATATGTATTTTGCTAACTTTGGTCTGCTTTTTTTTTAGAAATCAGAATCAGATCCGTTGATGTTTCGTTGATATGTATGTGAATTCTTGTAACAGCTGCTATTACTTTGTAATATTTTTTTCTACCTTTTTTGATTTGTGGGATGGATTGTGTGTGATTGGCATAAAAAGGAAGGAGGATATTGATAAATCACAGTTTCTTTTACTTATTGTCATTTTTTAAAGCAATAAGCATTATGTATTATGACAGTCATTCTTACTGGAACAATAACAGTGAAAATCTGATATGTGTTGTGAAATCTGAACTATGGGTGGCTGGGTTTTATTCATTACTCATTCATTACTTACACTGGTCTTTGGACTTGAACATTGTTTCAGTTCTGTTTGTCAATACTTCAGTAACCTCAGCCAAGTTCAACACTGCTGCTGTTGTGTTTTTCAGTTTTACAGCATATCTGGAATTTGTCAGACTCAACACTTCAGGTTCAGAATAAGAGGGTTGAGTTCATCTGGATTTGAATGAAGAGCTGCAGCAGACTGGAGGCTGAATGGTAGAATCAGAGAGAGAGAGAGACATTGTCTATTTCTATTTCTGTTTCTGTTTGGATCTGTACTGTTTTCTCGATCTACCATGTCACTTAAGACATGGTATATTCTGGGCTGCGTTGTCCAGCTTTATTTAGTTCTAATTCATGATCAGCATGGATGATTTAGGAAAGCGCTAAAACTTGAAGCGTCAAAGTTTTGGGGAATTTGATTTAATGGAAGTTAATATACAGTGACAAACGAATAAATGTTATCCATTTCTTTATCTCCAGGGTACATTGGATAAATTGCCTATTAATCACATAGGAAAATTGTATTAATTGTGAAGATAGAGGTTATCATATAGGTCTTCATATTCTAATAAATAAGATTCTGAATGAATTTGAGGTGTTTCCTTCAACTTTGTTTCCTTCATCTTCGTTTTCAACCATTTAACTTCTACAAGTAGAAGTTAAATGGTTGTTATTTCCCACCTCTTCCCCAATGTAGTAGGCTACCTAATTTCAGTATAAGACAACATTTAGATTTTCATTTTTTTTTAAAAGGTTATTTTGTAAATGGAATATTTTGCTATTTAAAGTGAGACCTTAAGTATGAACCTAACTGGGGAGGAGAAGCAGACCTTTCATGTTGCTCAGTCACTGTACCTATCACCTGTCCGACCTAACAAAGAGCCTCTTATGCATTTCCTGTAGTCCTGGAAGGAAGATATGCCCATTCCCGGTGTAAAGGACATTTCTTTTAAAGGGATTTGGGTGTGTGTGTGTTTGTGTGTGTGTGTGTGTGTGTGTGTGTATGGATACTGTACGTAGAGAGAGCAATGTCCACATAGAGGTAGATATGGCACATGGGCAAAGACTGCTGACTTATTATTATTACTAAATAAGGTAACTGGGATTTATGGTGTCAAAGGTAATGTAATAACCTTATTAAGATTAATACAGTTGGTCCACATTAGACCCACATTAAGGACACATAGATAGATAGATAGATAGAGTCTTGTGACCTGATCAAAATCTCCAATGTTTTAATTTCTCATCCACAGGAAAAATTGTCTTATAATGTGATAATGTTTGAAGAGGCTGTAAACACATATAATGATACCACAAAGGAAAAAGATTATTCTTTCCTGTAAACAAATGAAAAAAAAGAGTCTCTAGTCTGTCAGTTGTCTCATACCAAATGTTCATTGTCCTAAAAAGTTCTGAAGTCTCAGTGAGGCGTGTGTAACGTGTGCATGATCCGTGAACATAAGCTACTGTATATTGTCTATAATGGTTACATGTTTTGTACATACTCTGCACACACACACACACACATACACAACACACACTGTATTACCCTCTGCATCCCCAACTCTTAGGCTGGATCAGCTCTTTAGGCCATCCCACTCTAATTTAGGAGATCAGGGTGAAAACCTGTCTCCATCCAGTTTTACACTGTCTTGGTGATATGCTTGATCCTGATGCATGGTGCTGCAGCTCTGTACATAGTAAATGTAAATGAGCGCGGACAAATTAGACACATGTTGCGCAATATGTTCCTGGTTAGAGATGGATCGAAGACAGAATGCTGTTGTCCTGTTTGAGAAGTGGCCACCTGTCTGCTTACAAATGAGTCCCTCAGTGGCTCTTTAAATTAACCTACTAAATATCAGTCCCTATGCTGACTCTACATCTAGCCGCATTCCCCTGAAAAATAGCAAATGTTGCATCCAATATGTAATAGATCTGATATCTAGATCCGTGTTTCAGGACAAAAACACTAGTATATTTTAATGAGCCTTAGGGTGAAATTTAATTTGTCATTGTGCGCTTCGGGATGAAAAAGTTTAAGATCCTGGTCTAGATAATAGTAGTCTACAAGCAGCCTGAGTTAAATGTGCTCCTAATCTCTAGTTGTGGTTGGTCAACTGGACTAATTAAATAAGTGGCCACCTGCTATTTTACAGTCCTTGACATCTGGCTGAACAAAAGAAATAATTAGCCAACATGCTTGATAAACATAAAGTATGCTTGGACCAGTTATCTCTAAGATACAAGCCCTGTCTACCTTTTTATTAGCAGTAGGATTGGAGTCAGTGGCTTGGCGTGTTCTGCAGCCTTTTTGCCAAGCCTAGACACAGATTAAGTCTAGGCAATGGAACTTACAGTTTATTAACTGTTCGCTGATTACAGGCAGTCTGATCATTTTTACATGTGTTTCCATATGGACCATATCTCCTCTGAACTATCAGGAATATGGTGTGTGTTCACCATATTGTGTGATTGTACCTAGTCATACATACTGTACATCAGACATTTTTTTTAGGGGAGGGGGCTGCTAATTCAGTTAAGATGCCACATACTCTATTAGCTATGTATTACCTCTGAAATGCATGTAAAAAGTACAATTTACAATCACATTCATGGATGTTGCAATGGAGTGTTATAGAGGACCATCATTTGTGATTTCTTACATTTTGTGCATTCACAAAGAAAGACAGATCAAATAAGCCAATCCTTACTAAAAGTGTAAAACAGCCTTGTGTGTTGGTTGCTGTAAAGGTTTTGATTGACTCCCTGATTCCACTTTGACTCACGCTTTCTCAGTAACAAGGAAAAAATCATCAATTTCTGTAGTTTGATTTTTCAAGTATGTAGAGACATAATTAAATCTGGTAGAAGTCAGTGAATGATGTGTGTGTGTGTGTGTTGCCAGTGGCAGGTGTCCGCTATGTTCCTCCATTTTCAACAGCTGAACTTTCGGAACATGGAAGTATTGATTGGCCTATTGATTTTCATATAAGCTCTCACTGTAGAAAGTAGAAATCCAATTAAAAGTTGAACTTGAAACAGTTAATCCAATCAAGACGATGAAATGTATCGATTTTACCCTCAAAATCAATAAGATGCACGCGGCCCTCCTGTGTGTGTGAGCTCGGCCCTCAACATTTTCCTTTCTCCAGAAGCATGAGCCACACATTTTATATCAGTGGAGCGTAGAATGTGCCTCAAATACACTGTTATAACCTGTTTTCAAGGTTGTTTTTTAAATAAGTCATCAAATTTCTTTCAAGTTGTTCAAGTTGCCTGCATAAATTAGCCAGTTGTGCAATTCAATCAAATTATTTAAAAATCCTGATTAATGTGATAATTAAAGTACTCAATTATAACACAAAATCATCATTATAACATTCATAAACCATTCTAAAAGCCTCACAAGATGCTTAATATTCAAACATATGTATGAATAGTGTCTTTCTATACAGACTTGGTTCTAATTTCTTTTACATCTGGGCTCCTGGTGTAAATCATTAGTACCTCATTGATTTTCTGTATTGATATTTGTTCATCAAAGCAACATTTAACTATTTTAACAATGTTTATTCCTGCTCAGTTGCCTCAATGTGCCTCAGTTCAACACTATATTCAACACTGCATTTTTTCCCCACATTTCTGTATGGCAAAGTGCAAACAAACACAACTTACTGACATGATAACACAGAATACACACAAAAAACAATTCTTGGTTAACCCACAAGCATGATTTTCAGACTAGCATAGGGGAAATAAAAGTATGTGAATGCCATTGCTACTGAAACTGAGACAGCCAGTATTTGGTGTCAGGCTGTTTGTAAATCCACACAGGAATATGTGTGTGCCAAAAAACTACAAATGCTACAACAAAGTGAAATCCTTGTCTTATTTCCTAGCACTGTTGTTTTTTTGCACTTCATTTATTTCTTGTAACTAGTTGCTAAGTCCACCCACTATCCATGTGGGGAAATCCAGCTGCCATTGAGTGGCCTCAATGAGGAGGTTTGGAATGTGGCAGGGGAGAAAAGGTCTTTTCAGCTGGCATTCAGATAACATTTACATGGACACGCCGAACGTCTTAATACACGTATCAAAATACAGCCGGTTACAAAGCACGCGCTACAAAGCCTTGTCAGAAAGGGGGACATTTATAGTAACAAGCCTCTTCACCGCTGCTTTATCTCCACCACTGCTTTATCGGGGACAGATTGGGCCATCTTTGAATAAGAAGAAACATTAGATAAGCCTTTTGCATTTTATCTAACGGCACTGGAAATGTCATGCAGGAAAACACTTGCACCAAGTGGGTTTGTGTGAGTTTTTGACTTGAAGAGCATTCGGAGACATCTCAATATTTTGAATGACCTTTAGCTCAATATCACCGGGTGATATCAAGCCTCCTCAGCCCTTTAATGGATAAGTCCCAACACTGGCAGCTTTTCCCGGGACAAATAAGGGGTTGATGAGGTTGAAACAGAGACAAGACTATAGGCCGAATGTCAGCAGTGACTCACAAAGCAGCTTGCTTCTGACTCCCACCAAGCAATTTGCAGGCTTTACAAAAGAATGATGCTCCTGTTCTCAGCTACTTCAAAATTAACGAGACTGGTGTGTGTGTGTGTGTGTGTGTGTGTGTGTGTGTGTCAGCGTCTGTGTGTGTGTTTGTCTTCAGGGTTGGGACTGTTATTTTTTCCACACAGATATATCAAATTACTTTCAGTTACTTTTTGATTACTTTTCCTCCATAATCTAACAAACATAATAAATGGACAAATCATTCTAATTAAGACAATGTAATTCAAACTGCATTATCATTATGCTACTCAGTGCTTATGTCTATGATCTGAAGATTAAGACTAGTTTCTGAGTAATCCAACGACTGATCACCTATTTTGGTGTCAGTAATGACTGTATTTTTCAATCCCAGTGCCAAATGAATCAGCAGGCTGCTGTCATCCAGTTCCATGTGTGTGTAACTCCCAGCAGTGTGTATTTGTGCACGTGTAAGAGAGGGAGAGAGAGGGGAGGGGGGGGCTCCTGTAGGAGGGGGATGGTGAGGGTTGCAGGTCATGGCTCTTGTAATTACCACAGTCAGGTTCAAGTCACCGGTCAAGTTGTTGCTTATTTTTTTTTCCCATCATGCAGCGTGCCACGGATTGGCCTACATGTGGCACAGCATGTCTCCACTGATGTCCTCTTGATTAGGTGTCTTATCTTACATCGAGCCGCGTCCGGTGAGAGCCGGGAGCAGAGGGATGGCCGGAAAACTGACAGACAGATCCATTAAATGGCAGCTTTGTTATGACATGACAGCCAGGACTTGGTGGATGGTAAGTGGAGCGCTTTTCTCTCTTATTTCTTGACACTCTCTCCTTTCTTATGCATGTTTTCAGTGACACCATCAAGCAAAATCAGACTTAAAATGTATTCTTTTGCATATAAAAGTTTGTTGATGAGACAGTTAACATTGTTTGGGCGTCTGTGTCTGTAGAATCCTAAACTGGCAACCCTGTCTGACTCACCCATATATCACAGTCTGCTAACTTCCCTCTCAAAATTGAATTTACCTTGTGTAATGCCATTTAAAACTGCCTTTGGGACTTTGTTGTGTGTCTGTCTCTGTCTGTGCCCAGGTCAAGTCTGGTCACATTTGCAGAAGTGCGGGATGTGGTGGATAAGGCTGTGTGATGTGAGAGGTTTTGACTGCAGCACTTTGTAATCAGCGTGCGCTTGTCGCACTTGTTTAAATGCTGCCATTGTTTAGGTGAATAAGTCAAGCAGCCGCTGACGAGCTTAAGATGTCATATGTTAAGTGCCTTCCACAAAGATTTATTTTTCCCAGTTTTTCATTTAAGCGAGATTCTTAAGAGCATCCTCGGCACGAAAATGTACTTTCTGAATTAATTTCTTCTTCAAGGCCGGCGTGTTTTTTTTTTTCTTATTCTCTCAGGCATAATCCCCGTCTTTTAGGAGCTGCTGCACTTGTGACTTGTAAAGACTCGACTTCTTCCCGCATTGTTCCGTTCTGAAGCCAGCCTCACTTCATGTTGAAAGCAAAGCACAAAGGATTTCGAAGGCAACTGAATAAACAATGCGAGGAGAGAGTGAACTATGCTTTAAAAAATGATCTTATTTTTTTGTCTGGGTGAAAAAGTGAAGGAAGTATTCAACCTGCCTGCAGTGTGAGAGCTTTCCTCGAGTGCACCTCCCTGTGCTCTCTGCAGTGTTAATTTGATAGTGCCAGACAAAGAGCCCTTGTCCGGCCCGCGCCTTTCCCATGCTGAAGAGGCAACGCAGGCTGACATTTCTCTCTGAATATTTATTTACTTGTCTGACCACAGGCAAGCTTTTATTGTGCTCCATCCCAGTGTTTAAGTTTCACTTGTTTCGTCTGTCTCAGGACAAAATGTGAAATGACTGTGTTGGAGTTGACGGAAAAAAAGTCCCAGTCCAAGTTTTCACTTGTCTTCCATGGCAATGTGTACATGTCAACATTATGTTGATTACATTATCGTGTGCATTGCATTTTTAGTGGTATTTATATGTAATAAATGCAATTGGAATATTTGAAATTGTTGTCAGAATAATCATAAGTCACATTTTTGGCACTTACTCCTTAGCCTTTGCCATATATTGTATATTTAGGCGATGCTCTTATCCAGAGTGACTTAGAATGAGTGAAACAGTAGAATAAGCTTCAATTCCTAGATCACCAATCACATTACAAGCAACCAACAGTAAGCAGTTCAAAGGTCAAGGCCTTAGTGCCTCTACTATATGTCTATAGAACAATCATGTAAGAGTGAAGTGCTTGGAAAAGAAATAGAATAAGAGGTAATGAGAAGTGATTTTTAGAGCCGTTAGAGTGAGTAGAAGAGAGGGGAAAAGGTGGTGTGAGGTACTTCTTGGTATTATGCATTGACTGATCAGAAAATATGATCCACAACAAGCTGTTCAAAGTTTCAGTATTGAATGATTACCTGAGATGACAGCTGGCCTG
Source organism: Centroberyx affinis (assembly GCF_046629955.1). Classification (NCBI taxonomy): domain Eukaryota; kingdom Metazoa; phylum Chordata; class Actinopteri; order Beryciformes; family Berycidae; genus Centroberyx; species Centroberyx affinis. The sequence continues at coordinate 64,662 of NW_027280203.1, read as the reverse complement.
CTGTCTTGTCTTGAGAAGTTACTTACAGCAGATAGGAAATGTCCATAGGAAATGGTACAACAGCAGCAAATGTTATCTGCAAAGCCTGATCACACCCACTGAGGTAACGAGGTGCATCAGTTGCTCTTGAGTTAACAATCTCACTTTTAAGGGGAAGACTCTACATTTATATACTCACATGAACTGTTCCTGTGGCATAGGACAGTCAGTCAATACCTGACTGTCACAAAAAAAAACCCTCACAAAAGTAAAACCACAGAAACAAGACCCTAATCATAGGATAGGTAGTTTATTAAGACAACATTCCATGCAGAGACCACAGAAAAACAAACATGAATTAGAAAGCAATTATTTTAGCAGCTGTATATGGGATTTTAAGAAATGTGTTCCGGTTTGTAACATGAAGCATACTGATGAAACAGATGGATCCATATAATAAAACAGGTACACTGATCCTGCGGTATAGGACAAGGAGTAGTTGTTGTACTTTGTTGGCAGTGCTTATGAATGCCAGTGATGTGCCGCCCCTACCTTTTGGAAACACTGAGCTGGAGGAAGTTATTGTTGCACCATGTAGGCTCGTGAAGTTGTGAAAGGAATGTTGGTCGGCCAGGAGTGAGTTGTTATTGAGAAGTCCAAAGATAGCTGTATCATTTGCATATTTAAAGTACATGGTGACAGGGGATTGGATATTGCAGTTGTTGGTGTACAAGGTGTAGAGAAATGGGTTAATGGTGATGGTGTGTGATAGTGAACCTCAAGCAGTAAGAGTGAGCAGCAATCTGGGTTGTGATTAAGATTTTTTTTTTTAAATCAATAAATAAAAAACGGTAGAACTTGGAAAACTAGGAAGCGGATTCCTACAATGTTTCTGACACACAGAACCTAGCTGAACCAAAAAAAAAAATGCACCAATATCCGACACAACAGGCCCTTTTCACATCGTCTAGATGGACTAGAGAAAGGCTGCAAGTTCTTCACCTCAGGTTTCCTCTTCGCAAAGATAAAGTTGCCACAGCAAGATGTGGTTTCTTAATGTGGAAGCTGTTACCATGGCGACGTGAAAAGGACCTATAGGCCCACTGGTACTCCCAGGTGGTGAAAATAATAATAATAATAATGATAATGATCATATTAAAACGATTTACTCCAAACTCGTCTTATTTTGTACACTGCAGCTTGTTTGCCTTGAATGATAATGCCTCTGATGAATCAGACACAGTGTTTCGCATTTTCTAAACAATCCATGCCTTTGTTCATTAAGTTAAATATTCATTTTGCTGGAAAAAATATTAAATGTCATCAGAAGTTGAAACCCAGACGACACAGGACCTTTTCTTGCCGGGTCCTCCAGTGTTCGCCACATTAACAGCGCTGGCATGTCGCCCTCTGTCGGAATAGTGAAGGAGATACAGGCAAACCACCTCTGCTTTACTGACACCAGACATGACATTGAACAAAAACTAGAACTAATATTTCACCTTTAAGATAGTTGTCGTTTACAACCTGAGTGTTTAAAATCCTTCTTCCACCTACTCTGCACTTGCAAAAAATATTATAAGATTGTAAGATTCATTGGCCTTCACCTGTAAGCCTTTTACAGTGAATATGAAAATTTGTGAATATGAATCACTTCCCCGAACAAAATATATTTCTATAGACTAAAAGTGTGTCTGTGGTACTTAATGAGTTCAGTCACCTCATCTGTTTATAGTCACTTAATAGTATTGCTATAGGATAGACTTTTGTTTTAGGCTACCCACGATTGTTTGATATTTTCAGGTGTTGCTGGAATATTTGTATCGTATCCTTCTACAACATAGTATAGGAATACTATAGTTAGACTATAGAAGGCCAATATGCCAATTCCTACCATTGAAACACATGCAATAATTTCATTTAGCTGCTTTATAAGTGCTTTTAAGAAGCAGTGATAGCCTGCCAGCCACTGCCAATGTTTATGTCTAAATAACAAGAGAAACTGACTTGCCATTAGGAGCTGGCAAGCCGAAATTTAGTGTAATAATTTATGCTATAAGTTGCTTGAAAAACGTCCCTACTGCATCCCTTCTCTTATTAGACCTAAGCCCATTACAAGCAACTAGCAGTTCTGTTTGTGGCCACATGGGGGCGGTAGGTACAAAGCAGAGTGATGACTATAGCTATGAAGGCTCATGGCATGTGCTCCAACCAGCCGACTGATATCATATAATGTTGCATAAATGGATGCAGAAAAATATGAATGCAGTGTAAGTGTGTGATTTAGCCTTTGATAAAAAACCCCATCCATTAGCAGCAACAGAGAAAAATGAGTTTCAGAAAATCAAGAAAATGTGAAAATAAAACCTCTGAAAAATCCAGGAATAAAATACAATTTAGGGTTTTATTTTATTGCATTTCATTTCATTGTATCTTATCTTATCCATAGTCCTGAATGTGAAGCAATTGCAGTCCAGAGTAATTATTCTCATAAATTTATTTAATATATTTGCTATTATCATTAAATATGCTGACAGAGTCCCAAGCCACCATGGTGTAAAATGACCCATATCCTAATTAATATTACTGTATAACCTTGAAGTGTCACTGTTCTCAATTTTTAAGTGATTAAGTGAGAGAGTAAAGGGGGGAGGGGGGGGGGTTTGTAGAGGAGTGTTTTTAAAGACCTAATAGTCAGGAGGACAGTATCTATTCAGCCTCACAGACTGTACGTGTGTGTGTGTGTGTGTGTGTGTGTGTGTGTGTGTGGCCAACATGCCAATGTCAGTGACAATGACAGCGATTCAGGCCTGTCACTTTATCTAATGTTAGCACAACATCATGTCACACGGACAAAACTCTTTGTGTGTTTCAAGGCTGCTTTAATGTAATCTGACACTCTTGCAGTATTAGAGTGAAGTTATCCTTGATAGTAGCATTTATTGATCATCAAGGCACGTCTGTTTAGGCTGTTTGTGTATTGTTTAGTTGTTATTTGAAGAATGAATCCTAAATGATGACTGGCTGAGTGTGGTCCACATACTGGACTCTCAGCTAAAACACTGACATTAGATGAAGGCTGAACACAGGCTGGTGTGTTGCTGTAGTGAGGTTATAACTGAATAGAGTCGTGAAATCTATTAGCAGAATACCATTCTCCTCTTATAAGATTAGTGCGCTGACTCTTTTGCTGGGAATCCACTGAAGGCCTGTGAATGGGTTTCCAGTACGAGGTTACAGACATTAAATAGTCAGCTGCACCACCAGCATTACTACTACTTTATTCTTTATTCAGATCCCCATTAGCTTCCACTACAGCGGTTGCCAATCTTCCTGGGGTCCACATAAAATTATACAAACACTGCTGCTATCACTGTCACTACTGCCACAGTACTACACAGTACTACTACTGCTGCTAGTCTAATGTAGAACTTTTAGGGAACGTTACGCAAGGTCCCCAGAACGTCCCCTCCTACGTGGGACTACTGCCACAGTACTACTACTGCTGCTATTACTGTTACAAATACCACTACTGCTGCTACTATTACTACTACTACTGTATTACTACTGCTGTACTACCACTACTACCACTAGTACTAGCACTACTGCTACTACTACACCTACAACTTCTACTGCTGCTATTACTACTGTATTACTACTATACCACACTACTAATGCTACTACAACTAGTACAAGTACTACTACTGCTGCTGCTACTATTACTATATTATGATTATTACTACTACTACTAATATTATAGCCTACTACTACCAGTATTGCTACTGTATTGCTGCTACTACTATAGCTAACTACTATCCAGTAATACTACTACGACTACTAATAATAATAAAATAATGATGATGATGATGATAAAGATGATAAGAATAATAGTCGTCATCATCATCCATTTTCATTCAATTACTGCCATTATTACTGCATGTTATTACGTCTATCTAGCCGGCTAGCCCACTAATCTTAGTTGAGTTTAGTGATTATTCAGTGACTGCAGGCTGTATCTGAGGCTGAGCCTCGCTGTTCGTCTTGACCGTCCAGCAGCGGCTCTGCCAGGCGGGATCGTTCGGTACAAACCCGACCAGTACGTCAGGCGAGCGGAAGTGAGGGGCCCAGGGTGCAGAGTCCCGGGGCCAGCGATTCTGACCAATGAGAGGCAAGAATGCAAGCTCTATTACAAAACTTAGCTGCGTCAAGCTAAACGGAAAAGGCTAGGGTATAACCGGAAGTCGAGAGGTTTTGCCTTCAAAATAAAAACGTAAAAATTCTCACATTTTAGAATTAAGTAAGTAGGCTATGTATTGGGGTGTACAGACAGCGAAGAACACAAATTAACACTGTTTACCTTCCTTTTATTTACAGAATAGTGTTAATATACCTTTCAGGTGGGCATGAATCTTTATGACATAAATTCGTAATAGCCTACACATCATACTAAGTAGTATCAAACTAATGGATAGGGTATTTCAAGGAGTAAACTAATACTTTTCTGAAAATCTATTTTTTTTGTTTATATTGATAGTTGTTTGTCTCATGATGGAGGTCATAGTTTACCCACCTTTTTATTCTCCACTACATCACTGTGTAAAGAACAACAAAAATCGTTATATTCTGCTGTGGAAAAAAACATTTAGCAAAAAAATGGATTTCAATCTACTATAGATCAATCATAATTTTCACACTGGTACCTTTTATTAATAATTACTAATAATATTAATTGAGAAAATATTTTTTAAGTGTTTTATTTTGAAAAATGTTAGCGGAAGTTGTCGTTTTTATTGTATCCAGCTTGACGCAGACTGCTGAGAGCCCGACGGAGGGCGGCAGTCAGTCAGACAGTGAAAGTGAAGGCGGAGACCAGCCCAGTCCCGAAAACTCAGCCTCTTCTGGATCACGTTCAACTTAACTGAACAACCCCAAAAAACGATCCAAAAAGTAAGACTTGAAGAGGAAGGAAGATAAGAAAAAAAGAGAAAAAAAACGAGGTGCTCCTAACTTGATTTCACCGCCTTCTGCCAAGAATTGTCTTCCGGTGTTGACTTTTTTTTGCGAGCACTGCAAGAGAAAAGCCTCCAAAGCACAAAGTTGAACGTGAGAAATGTGAAGCTACCGGCTTGTGTGTTTCAACCAGGCTCCAGGATTCCCTATTAATCCATGCAGTACAGTGCAATGGTACGTGAACATGGATTATTATTGCTTTGACATGTTGTGATAACCTTCTTTTTTGTAATAACGTTTTAGTAATACTGTCCTCGCGCTTTGGTAGGCTAATAGCGCGTGCCAAGAGAAATGTGAATAAGTGGGTTACATGGATCACAACACTGACACTGTAGGGCCAAAACACTACTAAACTTGGCACACATTCTCCAGTAGCCTATGTTAACCTCCCGCTCCCCTTAATTGGCAAATGAACTTTGATTTGGAGTGTTGACAATTCCATAGGACACGCACGCACACTCGCGCGCGCGCGCGCACAGACACACACACACACACACACACACACACACACACACACACACACACACACACACACACTGCAACAAACTGTTTAACTTGAGTCTCTTTCTCGCACTAGGCCTACAGCCTAAAGATGTGTATACAGCAGAGTTAGTGATTTCATTTTTCACCCACCCAGGTCTTCCACACCAACCTACACAAAAAAGTCATTCAGGTAGAGTAAGTTATTTGGCCCTATGATATGATGTGGCATTCACAAAAAAAAATCCTTTCTCCATCTAAGATGTGTCAAAGGTTCAGAGGCCATTGCATTTCTCCATACGGCTCCACAGGCTGCATTGGCATGCGTAATCGTCTTGCAAACCCACTATCTTATTTACAAAGATAACCTAGTTTGTGAATTATTAGAGGCCCAGCAGTAGCCTACACGTTGTGATGTAGTAGGAAATAAAAAGCTGGGTAAACTATGACTTCCAGTTGGTGATCATCATGAGAAAAACACACACCAATATATAAAGAAAATCAATTATATTTTCAGAAAAGTGTTGTTTTTTTCAGACTAATTTGTCCTTATCTTCCTTTAAAAGACCCTCTTCTCGTGTAACTTGCATCAGTTTGGCGCTGCTTGCTATATGATGTATACTATGAATTTGTCTCATGAGGATTTATGTTAGCCTAAAAAGGTGGTGGACTCTGTTCTGCAAATATAAAGGTGGATAAACTGGGTTTAGGTGGGTTTACCCTCCACTGTATCCCTGTCTACGTGGCTACAAACTGCAGAAAGTTTGCTGTTTCTGTTAACGATACTGTCAGTGGCCTGCAAATGTTGAAGTTGAATTAATTGGGAAAAAGTTGATGCTTGTTGTTGAGACGTGAAGGTCGGGTAAAGGGTGCGAGAGTTGTGAAGGGAAAATTTCCATTCCGTTTCTATTTGACTGAGGCTCTGGTCCAAAGTCCCTGAAGCTCATAAAATAATTCTGGTCGAGTGAAGGGTAAATAAATTGTATGCTGTGTTTTCAGATAGTCGAGGAGAAGGTGCTGGATGGTGGATAGGGGATGTGTGTGTTTGGAGGAGGAGGAGTGTGACTGTGTAATTACGTGGGTGAAAAAAAAAAAAAGAAAAAAGTTGGGTCTGATTTGCTGGAATCGCGCAGGACCGAAGGTGCACCGGTCGATTTCATATCAAGTTTGTTAAAGCGCGGGGTGAAGATCACACACTCCGCGCCCTCAAACGCTTTCCATAATGCTTTTATGAACGAGATATCACGACACCGAGAAGCGCACAGATCCCATGTAGCAGAGGAGTCGCAGCCCCGCTTGCACCGGCTTTACGAGTAGAAACACAGAGGCATTTTTGCAAAGTGCCTGACTGTGCATGTGAACTTTTTTTTTTTTTTTTTTTTTTTATAAATCTCCTGCATAGTGTCTATTTCTACGCGGAGACGACAATCTTTGGAACGCAAAAATTCATGGATGTTGTTGGATAATCTTTCTTCTTCTTTTTTTTTTTTTTTTTTTCAAACGCGGATAACTGCTCCACAATCTTGCATGGTGCACATCGGTCCAGGAATGGCGCGATAAAGTGACCAGAGGAATCAGTCCGAGTACATTTATTCTCTGTGTTACTGGCTCGTCATGTATTCTCCGATTTGTCTTACTCAGGTATTTGTGTCTTTTTATATCAAATTGCTCAACTGTGCTTTGCTCGTTTGAAACAGTCCTGTAACGCGTACTGAACAGGGAATATAACCAAGTGTTATGCATGGATCCTACGCGTCAGGATTATTCCTTTCCATCTCTGAGTGCAAATATCTTCATTATTTCATGCCGAATAATGTGTAGCAATGCTTTGGGAGTGGATAATGTGGCGCTCAAACAAACCAAATGTAGGTTATTGATCCAAAGCGCATGGTTAGGAACAGGCATGGTTTTTACACACAAGATCTGAGAATCCAATGAAAGCCCCCTAACGAAAAATCACTATAACAGTCCTATAGGGACCTATAGAGTGGCTAAAGTACTAACCGTGCAGCGCTCTTTGTGTGCGTAAAGTTGTGCCTAAAGATAGTTTTCTCAGATAGGAGACCAAGACTGTCACCTTGATAATCCTGTGTAGTCGGTATAGGTATGCGCGATTTCTCCCAGGTTTAATTAGGTTGTTTGCGCCCTTTAATAACCCCACGCGCACTACCCAACCTTGCCTAACCTGTGTTTATTTTTATTTTTTTCACGTGTATGTTTTTTATTTAGATTAAAAAAAGCTGTACTTTGGGGAAGTGAAGTTGGAAGAAGATAAAGCCACTTTCACTGTAGGAAGATCAAACGCATGATAAGGTTGATTCAGCGGTTGGACAGAGTAGCTGACTGTTTTGGCTGACTCAGTTTTACTGTTTATATTTTACTTGGCATAAGTAAGTGATTGACTGAGATGTGGTTTAGTTTGTACTTAAGAGGATTGTGCTTTTATGGCCTCAACTGAAGTGCACTGCATAGGCCCTCGCCAAGTCGTTTATCTTTACAGCGTTTGGCTTTAGCCTGGTTGCAAAAATTAAATGAATATTTGGGGTGTTTTTGTACAGGAAGCCACAAGTGTAAAATATTCAGGGGACAGTAGCTACTGAGCACATTTACAAGCAAAATTCTGTTTACTTTTGTCAGGTTACCTGGCAACATTATAGTGAAGAGATGGCAATAAAATTAGTTGTGAGTTATTTTTTTTTACCTCTCTACATGACTTACTGTGGGTCAGTATTGTAAAAGTATTTGAAGTATCATACAGTTCAAAATAAGTATCTATAGAGAATTAAATTGTATTGAAACTTTTATTTACACTTTGTTATTTACGGTTATAATTTGACATTAGTATGCCGGTGCAGAGCTTTAAGTTTTATTGGCATGAAAGTGTGGAGCAGAAATGTGGCTTCTCGGAGGAGTACCAGCGGCGAGCACAGATAGGGAGTGGATTTCTGTGGTTTCCCATAGCCTGCCTGCCTGCCTACACAAAGAACAATATGTGGTTTAACTCTTCAAAGGCCCGTTCAAAAGAGACGGCTTATGGTTATTCATTTTGACATTTTAATGACCTAAAACAAAGATAAGTTCATGTTTCCACTTCTCACTCAAAGCTGCTATAATTTCTGAGGATTCCTAAATCATCTGCTCCCTTATTGTACATTTCAAAACTTACAGAGAATAAACATTAAGAGGTTATATCTTTTTAGAATTATTCAAGTATTATTGCTGTAAGAGCCTATAGGTCAAACTATTGGCTTGCTTTAGATTTTTTCTGAATTTGTCCTTTTACCTTGTAAGGTGATATTCTAACAGAAATTCCCTCAGATGTGGATTGCAAAACAAATGTACAACAAATTTTCCATTTATGGCTCATAATTTCAATATCTTTCAGTTTAGGCTCAAAGATAAGTAATATGTGAGCTGCGGTGTAAAGTGTATCACGTCATGATGCCCAATACAAACAACTTAACCTATATGGAAAAGTGCAATTAGTGCTGAAAATATTTCTACCAATATTAAACATTTCAGATAATTTCTTAGAAAATAGTTTTCAACATCACAATTTTTATGGAGTTAAGGAGACAGAGAATTTAAAAAAAGGAGGCCAAGATTTCATTTTCATTGTCTAACCTCAGGTTTTGGAATGAGGTTGGGCAAGTGTCATGCCATGCATTACCGTCAACACATGAAATGATTTGGCACGACTGCTAACCAAGTCCCGACTCAACCTTTGCAAATAGTACTTAACTGTATGTTTTGTTTTTTCTGCTCTCCGTCCGTATATTGAATGCGTTTATGAACATAGAGCTTGTATACAAGGCCGTTTGCGTGCGCCAGGAGAATGGGAATCTCCTTGACTTCCCGTGGCTGTATTCTTTTCGACTGCAGTCCGGTTGCCCTTCCAGCTTATCCCCCCATCCTTCGTGAACACGGGATAAGTTCACACTGGAATGTGGATAGTTTGATAAGAGAAATGCAAGTGTGAGGGGCGCATGCTCTCTGTAGCAGCAGGACAGGAGTCCCGCTCAGAGCATGCTCGGGAAATGGGAGCGGAGACACCAGTGCATTCAGTCACCGTGGTTGGTGCTATTGTAGTGCTGGCAGTTGATATAAACAGTGGAATTTCCTTGTCATATCCGCAGCACATCCAGCTACATCTAGGATGGTAAAACCACTGTTGCTATGTGAAGAGTCATTTTTAGACTTAAAGCTATTGAGGCTGCCAGTGCGATATTGTCATACGGTGTGGCCATGTGGTCCGTTATTAGGAACTATTTACTTTTTTGGTTGTCTAACTTTTCTTCCTGCCCAGATTACTAGTTGACAAAATTCAGATTTATGTGCACGAGTTTGTGACTAACTTTCTCTCTTTTTCTCTTTCCCCTCTTCGCCGCGCCCCTCGGATGCTCCAGGATGAATTTCATCCCTTCATCGAGGCACTTCTCCCCCACGTCCGTGCCATCGCCTACACATGGTTCAACCTCCAGGCCCGAAAACGCAAGTACTTCAAGAAGCACGAGAAGCGGATGTCCAAGGACGAGGAGCGCGCGGTGAAGGACGAGCTGCTGAGCGAGAAGCCCGAGGTTAAGCAGAAATGGGCGTCCAGGCTGCTGGCCAAGCTCCGTAAGGACATTCGCCAGGAGTACCGGGAGGACTTTGTCCTCAGCGTGACGGGCAAGAAGCACCCGTGCTGCGTGCTATCCAACCCGGACCAGAAGGGCAAGATCCGCCGGATCGACTGTTTGCGGCAGGCCGACAAAGTTTGGCGCCTGGACCTGGTGATGGTCATCCTCTTCAAAGGCATCCCTCTGGAAAGTACAGACGGCGAGCGCCTCGTCAAGTCTCCGCATTGCACCAACCCAGCACTTTGTGTCCAGCCACACCACATAACAGTATCGGTCAAGGAGCTGGACTTGTTTCTAGCATACTATGTCCAGGACCAAGGTAGGTTCACACTTGTACATGTATGTGTGCGTGCGTGCGCGTGTGTGTGTGTGTGTGTGTGTGTGTGTGTGTGTGTGTGTGAGCCAGCATGCATGTGTGGATGACGGGTTGGCAAGGTCAAGGGTCACATGTGTTAACTTTTTGGCAGTCTTGTTGAGACTGGCTGAGATCAACATTACATTGGCTAGATAAGTAAATACATGAAATATAATAAAATCAATATATGGGTCCGTGTTTTACATGTTTCAGGTTGGGCCGATATGTTTGCTACATCAAAAGTATTCCTTAAATAAACTGTCCTTTACTTTGATCTTGTAAACATGTAAAACATGTATTGAATGTGTATTTGCATTGTTGTACATTAGCAGTAGCTCCTGCTAATGTGCAATGATAATTACATTATTATTATATTATGGTTATGATTATGACAGATTAGTTATTATCTCACACACAGCCACACACACACATATACACATACCTGCACACCTACCCGCACACAGTAGACCTATTCTATTTGTTTGGATATTGACCATGACAGTTGTGGAAAGTTGCAGTGAAGAATGATAAGATTAAAGTGAACCCATCAGTGGCACATTTTAATAATACCAAGTCTACATATCACTGCTTTTGTGTGAAAACCTTGTTATTTCAGTTTTGGTGATTTTTCAAAAGTCCAATTTAAAAAAAAATTCAGATGGACCTCAATGCGTTTTAAAAATTTCAATGGCCTTTGGCCCCACAATCCCCATTCATAAAACACTGTTTTTTATTGGAAAATAATATTTGAAAAGTTGTGTCCTAAAATGAGATTTCTACCATTTGAGAAACTGAAACCTTATAAACCTTAAACCTTATAAAAAAATATTGCTGCTATAAAAGTTAAACACAGTATGGATTAGTATTGAAGATATGAGACATCCTGAGGCCTTAACATAGTTTTTTTTTTTTAATATTCACCAATAAATTTCAGTTAGGACATTTTTTCTATATAGGCTACATAATACATATATGTGTCTGATATTGATATATCGTGTGTGTGTGTAATATATGTGTATATGTGTTGTGGAATGAAAACCATTTCTCTTTATTCCTGAAAAGCTGATTGTTTTCAGCTGAAAGGCTTTTGAGGACACAGCGGTCTGCTCGATGTGAAGACTGAATCATGCGTTTTTGAATATGAGGTAGAATCAAAGGTTGAAGAGATTTTTTTGCCATTTATTGCAGTTGGTTTCAACATGTTCATTTTTGAATGATATGTTAAAACCAATTTTGTCATAATTGAATTAATATGATTTATTAGTTCTATTTGATATCTGACTAAAAGAATGGCCTAAACTATAAAAGAATTGTATTCTATACCTACAATTTGAGATAATCTGCAACATTGGTAATTTAAGCCAAAATTTCTCACTGGAAATTCTCATTTGAAAATGCAGCATTGCTGTGCATTGCTCCAAATTGTCAGGTTGAATTTTTACCCAGTATTTGTGGATAGAAACATCACTGTCAGTTGTGAAATTCCACATTAAGTTTAAAGAGAGGGGAAAGTTGGATATAATTCAAGTTCGGCAGACAATGTTATTTAGATAGATGTTGTGAATTTTCTAATCAGTAATGTTTCTGGATAGTAGAGCCATTTGGACAGCAGAGCCAATGATTTTTTTCAGAATAGGCCCGTACCGGTAACAGCTCTCTCAAACAAACCTAAATCCTGTGTCTCCTGCAAAACAGGCATATCATTTTAATTCACTGCCATTTACTTCTCTCCCAATTTTGCACTTTCTTCTCTTTTGTGTCGACTAAAACACTGGAATCCCCTCTACTATTCCCGGTCGAAATTCCCCTTCATTAATTCTGGTGCAACGACACGAAATGTAGTAGTTACCACCAATACTTTTGCTGCTGAGGAAGAAATGCCAGTATAGCTAGCTCATTATCATCAAACCCTGAGCGCCATTTTGTGTTTGATAAGTGCCAGGGAAAGCAGAAGGCACAGCAGAGAGACAATAATGGTTGCCATTGGCACCGGGGTTGGCATCAGACCCTCTTTTGTGTCTTTTGTAGGATGCCGCTGCTTCTCTAGTTTGCATCTGCTGCGTTTTTAACTGTTCAGTATCAACCTTAGAATGCCTCTTTAGTGGTGCTTTTTCATAATGTACGACACGCACATGATAAAGTAGTGCTTGTACTGTGAATTCTGGTTGGCATTTCACCACCTAATATTTTAGAAATACATGTCCACTGTGGAAGAAATGCACGTTAGTGGCAAGCAGATTAATTTTAGTGTTTGAAATATGTATTGATTGGTTTCCAAAATGGTGAGAATAATGTGTTCTCTTTTGCCTGTGTATAATTTTATTCTCTCATCAGACATCGCGTTGCGTATCAAGCGTTCATTTACAGTTGTCGTCTAAATTTCTTTCGGTTGAAACTTTGGCAAATGCAAAATGGCATTCTTTTACCGGGATCGCAGAGACGGACACGTTTTTTTTCGTTTTTGTGAGTAAAAGCGTCTTTTCCTTCTCTTCAAGTTACCAAGCAGTGCCCATCTCCAGACAATGCAGCCATATTGTGCTAGCGTGCGGCGCGGCGCCATTTTGTTTTGCACTGTGCCAGGGAGGCAGGGAAATCACCAGTAATGGTTGTTAGAGGTTCGGAGGTTGGCATCAAACCCTCTTTGTCTGCTTGCAGCGTGCCTTTGATTCGTTGGTTGGCATCTGCAATGCAGTGGGCACGTTGGAAAGTTTTTTGACAGTGGCAGAATGGAAGCCGCTGCCTTTGTTCTGCTGCAACTGCACGAAACAAACAAACATACAATCAAACACAAAGAAACTACCAAACGGCTCTCTCTGAAACGGAATCTGGTGTTTGTGCGAACTGCTAGAAAAAATGGGTCCAAACTCTGCTTAGAACATTGTACTCTGTCCTGCTATTTGGCAATGGCTTACTTGTGCTGCATAGTGAAATTGGATAACCTAAAATATATTGCTGCCATAATTTAGTCGGCAGAATTTTTTTTCTTATTTTGTGTCAAAAATCAGGAGTTAAAAACGTATTTGTTTTCGATTCTCGTGGGTTGTTGCCTGAGAAAGGTCGGCGGGTTGGCAGCGACTGCGCTGGGTGAATTTAGAGAGGGCACTCAGCCCCCTTGTTCTGGGGCACAGACGCGTTTAGCCAGGCAGAGCCGCAGCACCCATGTGCATGCCCAGATGAATGCCCGCTGGGAAGTAGGCTGGGGGCAGGGAGTGGGGGTTGTGGCATCCATTGTGCCAACTGGCAGGCCCTGTTCAATAGAGGGCCCCGGCTTCTCACAGCCACGCTGTCGTTGCACTCCGAGAAACACTGTCTTATCTTTATCGGATCAAACAAACATTGTAATTCCTTTTTTTTTTTTTTTTTTTTTTTTAAATCCTCGCCTCTCCCCACCTGGATTCATATTTTGCATATCCAGTTTGACAGCTTGAGGGAATAGTTTTAAATGTAACAAGGCATGTAGATGATCTTCGTGTTTCGACACGTTAGGGTAGGCCTTGCTCTCATTTGGTTTTGTGATGTTTCCTCAACGGATGTAGGAAAGTATTCATTGTATGTTTAAGCTTTACACGTTGTAAGGGCTTAGCTCTACATATTTAGATGTACTCACTGCAAAGGTATCCATTAATAAAATAACTACACATAAATAATTAATAAAGATATGTATGGAAGATGTAGAAATAATCCTATTTAAGGATGTTGAGGAATTTGGAGCTTTTGGAGATTATGTGCCCTACTCTTGCCTAAGCTACCACCGTTCTGAATGAACCTGCCAAGAAAAACCTTAAGTGCAGTAAATCTGGAATGGTAATTTGAATTGGGAATACCTACAAAACTGATTTCTGTACAAATGAGAATTTTGTAAGTTCGGTGTCAATAGATTGGCTCATGACCAATGACAGAAAAGGATTGCGGAGGTAGTCCAGTGGGAGACTGAAGAGGTCGAGGTCAAGTAGCTTTCCCATTACTCTGGTGCTGAAAGTTAACACAGCCATAAAACATCATTACCTTCCTCTTTTTTTCCCCGCTCTAACGTAGCATTTTTTTTTCACACCACCCTGATAGTTTGTGGATCCGGATGGATTACCTCCGAATGCGTGCTGCCATGTTAACAGAGACCTCGTTTTTTACGAGAGCTAAGACTTAGCCTCTTGTCCCGGGGTCGTGACCTTTGCGGAGAGATGTGGCAGGGTGTCCTCTGAAGTTTAATTGAGCAAAACAGATCAGTGAAAACACGCCGTCGCAGGCCCAAGGCACGTGGAAGAGGAAGACTTTTTGCCTGGGGGTGGCGGTCAGGGGTGGAGGCGGGGGGGAGCTGCTTGTAAGCCCCCCTCGTTGACCTCCTCAATCGGGGTCAAACCGCCGCGGTCGCAGGATCACCGGTGGTCTCTTGGCAACTGTTTGTCTCCACTCCCCCGCCACTCCTTCTGGTCTGGCTGGTGGTCCCTTGGTTCAGTGGCCTAAGTGAGGGGGAGTAGGCACCACTGACACCCCCCTCACCCCACCACCACCCCCTCTCCAATTCCCCAGGCTGGGTAGTCTGGCTGGTCTCTAGCTCCAAAACGCCGGCCACTGCCTGCTCACCACGCTGCGTGGGGCAGCCGTTTGCATCTTGTTTTCCGCCCGGCTGCCTCGGAGGCTTTGGTCAGGCGGCCAGTGCAGAGGCCTGACCTTCTGGGTCACAGTGGAGGTCTGTGACTAAGCACAACATCTATCCCTCCCTCCCTCCGTCCCCCTATCCGCCTCTGCCATCAGGAATCACCCCTGCGGCACACTGCCCAGCCAAGTGACTCTCGCTCCTTCTTTCTCTCTCTCTCTCTCTCTCTCTCTCTTTCTCTTTCTCTCTCTCTCTCTCTCTCTCTCTTTCTCTTTCTCTCTCTCTGGCTCTCCCTCAAGCCCTAGACTCCTACCATGACAGCTGTCCCAGGCCCAGGCGCTTGGCCAGAGAAAGGGTGGCTGGGTTAATGCCAGCAGTGTGAAACAAAACTTGTTGTAAGCAGACAGCGTTAAGGACACCACTGTTTGCCTTCTTTTTTTTTTTTTTTGTGAAGACAAGTTATTCAACTGCTTTGTGTTTTCTTGCATTTGTACTGCGAGATGATACTGGAAATAGCACTAACTCTCAGTTTTAGGTTGTGCATAAAATGTATTCTGGGAAGTTGGATTGTGAACGTTCAGAACAAAAACAGCAAAACTGTAAAATACCAAACATGGGAAAAACCGTAACCGATGACTCCGGAGCCATATAGAAAAACTCTTCTGTGAAAATCTTCAGAGTGAACCGCACAACCCTGCGCTTGGCTCTCATTCTGGCTACCTTATTAGTATGCAATAGAGCCTGCGGTGTCTGGCTACCTCTCTCTCAGAGCCATAACCTATCGAACACATTCTCTCAATCTAATCCACTTAGAACTCCCTCCCAGCTCCACCGCTTGGCTTATTGATTTCCGCTTCCCACTAAATGTCTTCCCGATCCTTCTTCTCTTAACCCGGGAGCTATATACATTTTGCAGTGTTTCTCTCTTTCTTTTTCTTTCTTTCTTTCTTTCTTTCTTTCTTTCTTTTCTTTCTTTCTTTCTTTCTTTCTTTCTTTCTTTCTTTCTCTCTCTCCTAGATCCCCTCTTGTTTGTGATCTCCCCGTCTGACTTTTCTCTTGTTTTCTTTCACTCCTGCTTTCCCCTCCTGCTCTTTCTCAAACGCTAACCTGGGTGCAGTGCAGCCAGGTTGCCTGGCTCAGTATGAAGCTTGTGTTATTAGCAGCGGGGTTTTGCTCGAGCAAATACCTCAAGGCTTAAACAGACCGTGTTACCTCCTTAGCCCTCTTTTGTGTGCCATGTGTACATAAATCTCCATGGAAACAAGGCAACTCGGAGCAGAGGCCACAGAGAAATGTGGATGCCTTCTTTCTCACCAAAATTTACAACTCCTGTTTTGCTCTGCGACGGTGTGTTTAATTTTCTTGTGTCACAGTTTGTGCAGTTGCATCCATCAAAAATGAGACGAGGCCTTTCAGGGGTATTCTAAGGGACAGGAATTGTGCTGAAAAGGCTTTTCTTTTCTATTTCAGTTGGAGTTTTAGGTTGGCGTTTGTGGCTACACTTGGTTAAGGACTGCAGTTTGTGTCATTAGTCCATGGTTAAGATCTCAGCTTCACCACACTTTCCCAGGCTTTTGGGGAGGACCCCGAATGCATTTCAAATCCCCCCGAGGCCACTTGACTGGAGGACCGGCACCTCCCACTCCTCCCAGCTAGATTCCCCACCCCCACCCTGTCCGCCAACCCTCCCAAATGAAGACAAATGGGTACATTCACCCCCTATCCCAGGCGCTACACTGTACCTCACTGTCCTGCCTTACAAAGGCCCTCCCTGCTGCCTGAGCTTCTCCATCCAATGGCTGCCCTCTCTTCTCTGCCGTCCTACCAGCCTAACTGCCGACCAGGCAGTCTATCTCACTGTCTGCCCGTCTGCCAGCTAGACTGGTCTTCTCAGACAGCTGGGTCTGTAATGGAAACAGGGGTAAGAAGGGGCTAGAGAGAGAAACAGAATTGTTAGATTAAGAACGACAGAAGGGTGAAGATGTTTTTTTGACCTTGTATTTCTTGCAGATAAGTAGACCACCAAATAGTCAGCCAGGAAAAAAAAAGCACCGCTCAAAAGCCAGGCTGAGACTTTCACATCTGAGGCATGCAAAAGCCAGTCCCCTTCACCCAGGAAGGAGCCTTGTGAACAACCAACGAAGGGAAGAAAAAAAATGGGAAGGGGTAGAAGGTGGGGTGTGATGGGGAACTTTGGGCAGGGACAGACAATCAGAGTGGTTGCCCAGGAGACGCTAACTTCTCCGTGCAGCACCCCCACCCTGCTTTGCCCCATCAAAGTCTTTTCAGTCCAGACAGGGCCGATCAGTGGCCCAGAGTGATGGTTGTCTCTTCTTTTGTCTGGCAGTACAGTACGGCCCGTCACTGTGACGGCTCGACAGGACCTGAGTGGGACGGCAAAAGAAAGGCCCGCCATCGCAACTCTGTGCAAAATGTACTTTTGGGTGGGCATGCTGTTGTTTGGGGTGGGGGAGAATCCCCAGAGGATTTCTTTCTAATGTTAGTGCAGCGGGTCAAAGAGGGGATATGGTGTCTGGGGCTTGGGAATGGCCTGCTTGGGACGGATTCAACAGCGCCCCATTGAGTTGTCAAAGCTAGTCAAAGAGCTTCCACTCCTCCCTCACATATGTCAGGTTAGCCACTCAAAAAGCTCCCAAATTTAGGGTCCAACTCAAAATGAGCAGAAAATGTCTTATATTCCATATAACAAACAATACTGCTCCCCTAATACTGTTGTGTGTTATTTATTGAGCTATCCTTTAAGAAAGTTTATAGAGCAGCAGAAATGGAAAATAAGTAATTTACATTTTTGGCACCTACATAAACATGGTGTCTCATCTGAAACTGATGATGATAAGCATTGAAGCTGTATGTAATGAAAGTGAGAAGTGAGGGTGAAAAGAGGAGAGGAAATATGGACATCTCACTGGTTGGAACATCATGAAAATCTCCAATCCCCAAATCACCAAAACAACAGATGTCAAAGAGTTTCTAGAGAGCTGCTTTCTCCCTTGTGATAAATATATCATGTTTTCACACTGCCTCTTTGTGTAGAGGCATTAAAAAGACGGATAGTGAAAAAGAGAGAAAAATAGGCAAAATGGACATTTCCCTCTACTTTTCAGTCGAGATATCCACATAAATGGGTGAGGAGGAAACTCAGACATGGGCATAAAAACAGCATGCTTGAATTGGCACGGACAAAGATACATAGACAGAAAGCTTAACCAGTAACTAAACAAATCAGAAACACCAAAACAAAACCCAGTTGTTGCTAACTTCTGGAAAGGGAAATGTAAACTCAATTTCAGACACAGATTGTCTACAGTAGAGACATTGCTAAACAATGGACATCTCAAAACTATCACGACCTTCCTTCATCACTTTCATCAGTTAAATATGAGCATACCCTCTTGCTTTAACCTCTGCAAAATTTTGACGTGATATGAATTTCTGTGGTAGATATTTAAATAATGTCTTAACAAAGACAGCCAGTTGGAATAGCTGTGCCCATGGGATTAGTGATGATGAAATGGTTTCACCACTGTGCGACTACTTGTGTCAGGAATAAGCAGGTCCAATGCGGTCTGGACCCCGTGATTAAAGCCCGCCGCAGCACTAACAGGACAGTTAATGAAGCCCGTTATTTTTACTGGGAAGGAATGGAGCTTGTTACCATGGTGCCTTCTGAAAGCCTATATGATCTGGCTCCAGATAACTTGAATTCTTCTCAAATTGGCCCGCTTTCTCCACTGGCATAAGACTCCAGCTGGTATTTGGGCTGTGCAGACTTTGAGAAAACCCTTCCACCAACCGTGTATACACAAACACACACAAAGATGCACACGTACAGATACAC
Organism: Centroberyx affinis; assembly: GCF_046629955.1. Classification (NCBI taxonomy): domain Eukaryota; kingdom Metazoa; phylum Chordata; class Actinopteri; order Beryciformes; family Berycidae; genus Centroberyx; species Centroberyx affinis. The sequence goes on along the minus strand of NW_027280203.1, from coordinate 45,766 downwards.
ACACACACACACATACGCACAGAAAGCCATGAAACCACTTACTGCACACACACATCAGATTATTGCTCACCTGCACTCCAGCCCAAAAGCCTGCATTTAGATTCAATCAACCGCACCTCCTCAATAAACACAGTGCTGCAGCGTCTGTCGGGCAAAAATTGAAAGTCAGACCGCTTTAAAAGCCTGTTCCGGATTTACCAAGTCAAGATTGTAATTAGGCCTGCAACATGTGCACAGGCCTACAACCCGCAATTACGCTGCGGATCCTTACCAAAAAATAACTCCACTTCACCACCCCTCTCTTGAACCTCTCATGATGTAGCCTACATTACCAAGTCAATTTGGGTAACGACTGGTCATCAGGCCGTAGCAGTCACCAGCTTACTTGTTATCTCTATTCTCGTCTACTCTAGCCTTTCCAATAAAATGCAGACCCTGTTTAATTTGGGGTTTTGGCCAACAGAGCCATGATATAATATCTGATCTTGCCTCATGGCTTTGACAAAAGTGTTTGCAACCTATAGCCCTTTATTTATACTGGTTTAAAATAGCTGTTCTGATTAGTTATGATAATCACCCTAGTTGACCTACAGATGGCGAAACTGCTAATACCCACACACTCATGATCTGTTGTGGGATCTCGGCAGAGTCTGCTTGTTGTTTCCCAGGAACATCTTCATCTGCTTATGACCAGGTCTGTTTCTCAAACTATTAGACATTCTCCCACCAGACATTTTTTTTCTCCCCTTTTTCTGTAAAACCTCTGGCTGTAACTTGGGTTGCCATGTGTGTCTTGTTAAGGGCAGTTATGACAAATGGCAGCAGCTGTACAAACTAATCTCTCTGTAGCTTTCACACATGGCGCCCAATTAACAATGGACCACTGTGGGGCCCTAATCCACGGCGCAGCCATCCTCTGGTCCCGCTTGCCGAGCCAACCGCCCCGGGAGCCTCCTCTCCTCCTCTTGCTCTTGCTAGCCGGCCTGTAACTGCAGTCTGGTGGGAGCTGGTGAACACAGCAACGTCTGCTGGGGTTTGGAGACACGGTAGCCATCTTGTTTGTTTCCACGTTGGGAATCCCGGTTCCCGAGAGCTCTGGGTTTTGTTGTCGTTTTTGAGTTCTCCAGGATTGGGTTTCAGCCCCAGGAGAACGCAGTGCATCTGCGGTGTACATATAACCTACAGACATGCACACATAGACTCACGTGTATTCTGTCCGTGTGCATGCATAAAAAACGCATGCACACAGCTGCAGTTGATAGATTTAGCAAAGTGGTTGTTGACGGGGTGGGTGGGATGGGTGGGAGCAGTGTGTGTGCTTGTGTGTGTGTGTGTGTGTGTGTGTGTGTCTGTGTGATATAGGTTTCCTGTCAGCGGGCATATTTCCAGTAGTTGTATGATGATAAACTGCTGTATCTCGGGGCCTCAGACAGCTGAATGCTTTGTGTAAAACACTCCCCCTCCCCACTGTAAGTACAATATTACACCATCTCACTCTTTGCCCCGTCCCTAGACACTGTTCTGTGGAGGTAGACATTATTTTCACACAGCACCACCACCACACATGCAAACCCATGCACACACACACACACACACACACACAAACAATATCAATCCGCTTTCCCAAGAATACAATTTCAATGTGTGAAGTCCTTCTTTCTATCCAAGAGCATGTCAGCAGTGTTTTACACGGCCTTGCTGAAGCATCTTTGGTTCAGTTTTAAATTACAAACAACATTCCTAAAAAATAATGTAATAATATACAGGACAGCTTCACTTGGATACAAACCGGTATGCTTGTTTGTTTCCACTTTTTCTCCTCTGACGCAAAACAAGGCCACAAACGGGAGTTTGAGACTCAAAGGAGGGTGTTGAAGGGTGGACGACCATCAGGAAAACGATGCGGGCCTCTGCCAAATCTATGACATGAATGAAACAAATGGATGAAGGAAAATGAAAATGGTTGGGGTGTGATGTCTGGCAGGCGGTGCAAGGCCAGTGCCAACTATTATGAATGGGAAACCGCTGCTGAGCACATAAAAAAAATGAACTCACTTTTTCATCCGCCATCCAAGAATAATTAACTGCACGCAGGCCTTCTGGTCAGTGTGTAGCCCGTGGAGAAAGCCACAAGACACTGCAGTAACATCCCACTGTAGAGACGGATAGTGAAAGACAGAGAGGGAGAGAGGTGGGGGGGGGGGGTACAGTTCTGAGTTACAGCTAGCTATGAAAGAGGCCAGTTGAAACCAAAAGCGGAATGGAAACGGAAAACAATGTCAAGAGCTCACAGAAGTGTCTGTTAAACATGTTCATTGTGTTTAAGAACGAATGTTTTTTGAAAAAGGTGCCTCTAGGAAGGTAACACAAACCACACAAAAATACTCCAAGGTACCTCATATTCATAGATTACAGATCACACACACACACTCAGATTGCACATACACACACAAGCAACACACTTTCACCTCTTAAAGTTAGCCTGGCTCGGGGTGCTTGGTGATGGGGCGTCATAAATCTGTGGGGATCATGTACTGTACTGTACTGAACTGTATGTATCACATACGGCCTTCTCCTATGTAGGCAGGGTGACATGATGGAAAGAGCAGAATGGAGGCCAGATGTACGTTTATATATAGGACCTGACAAGGGTTCAGGGCAGGACACCAGGCAGAGGCACTGCGTATCACATGCACCCTATCACGTACACCACATCCCATAGTGAGAAGGACTATGTGTATCTAAAGCAAAGAAAAGAACAACCATCAGTATAAGAAATAAAAAAAAAAGGTTAGTTCCAGAAGTTAGAGCACAGTTAAAGGAGATAAGTTGACATTACATAAAATTAGTAAAATTTCCTAATATGGTTTTTACTTTTTTTTTAGATGCTTGGTTGAACTATTTGTAGATATACACAATGTACTGATGTCTGTGCCAGACTTGCATTGCTTTTTGTCATTGAGGGACCCGTGGGCACAGACTTTATTTAAATCCCTTATCTATAGAACTCACCCTGTAGCCAAGAATGACAACATTGTTTTTGTTTTACCGTTACAACCTTTTTTTAATCAACATCTTGTATGCCACGAACGTCACCCAGGACTGACAAAGCGCCCACTGTTTGGAGGCAAATGCTCAAAACAAAAAGTGGTTTCCCTATTATGGCAATCAAAGCAACGTTATCAGCGATCAACATATTCTCACCCCGAGACAGAGAGGAGAAGAATGCCCCATTGACTGATACTGCCTGCTAGGCCGGTCGCGCTGATCTCCTGAAGAAAAGACTAGTGTCGCTGGTAGACCGAACCCCCCCCCCTCTCCTCATCCTGCCTCCCCACCCTTTGCCCTTCTTCCCTCTATATGTCTCTATACTTGGGGGATCTTAGAAGGGGGAGCCGGAGAGGGCTGTGTGTGTGCGTATTGTCGAGGTGCTGCCGGGCGACTCTGTCCCATGCTGGCGGCGCGGGGGGGCTGAAAAGACGGAGCCGTCACCTGCCAGACTGCTGGAATGTTAATGCCATGGCTCTGATAATTGGATTTTGTACACACCGTCTGTGAGGAACGTCCAGCAACTTTCCCCCTCTTATTGTTCAACCCGGCCCCGGACCCTCAATAGGGCTTGTCTATGTTTATACAAGCACTCACGTCTCAATAAAGACTGTTTACAATGTGTGTGTGTGTGTGTGTGTGTGTGTGTGTGCGTGGCCGTCTGAATCAGGGAGCAAGTGTGTGTGACAGGGAGACTGAAAACGGAAAGCAGGAGAGTGTCTGAGTATCAGGATTTGGCAGATATTAAAGATATTAAAAGATTTGTTAGGTCTTAGATTGAAAATTTCTGCAGATTGTAGAAGTGTTGCAATAAGATTTACTATTTGTACATAAGTGGATTTAAGACATTTTTTCAACACGGGGCATTCAACCCCATAGATTTAAATTTTTGTCAACTATTCATCCCACCGCACCACCACTGGGCCTTAACTTTCGTGTTATGAACTTAATGCACAGTGAAAGGTGGACACACCCACTTGGAGGTCAGAGGTAAAGAGGAGGCACTCCCTATTGGTGGAACGTGTGTGAGGCGTACATGATCTGGGATCATTAGGGAAGTTATGGCTCTTGTTTGCGTCGGGGGGGCCTGGACTCGGGCCGGGAGCCGTGACGCACTGGTTTCCCTCTCCCTGGCCTCCCATGCTATTTCCACCCAGGCTGCAGCGGCTTGAGCTGGTTAAACGTCTCGGCTGCACTGACCTAAATTCCTCATATTCACCTCAGAAGACCCTTGCCTTAGCCAACCAACCGTTTTTCCACCCCTTGTACTCTTCCTATGCAAGGCCCGGCTAGAAATGAACATATGGTTTGTTTGTGTATGAAAGTCCCTTCCTGTACATAAGGAAGCCATGTTTATAAAAAAAAGTCATCCTACCCCCCGGCTGTATTCCCTCTGAGCAGAGCTGCTCGAAACAATGACAGAGGTTTTTCTTTTGGCAGAGAGACTTGCTGTGGTTAGATAAACAGCCTCTAATTGCATTTAATCTGTGTTAAAATAAGGCATTTGGAACAATTACTTTGGTATGTTTACCAAACAGCTGTTTTGTGGATGCTTTTTTCACAACTCTCCGAAATGTAATGGATTTGGTTCACCTCGTTGGTTAGTGGGGGAAATAAGCTAGGCGCTACATTAACTTATGCATGGGTTTGTATTCAGGCTTCAACTGTTGAAGAAATGACAGTGTAAAATCTATTTATTTTGGGTAAGGTTGTTACATGGCTTGGGTTAATGTGCCAGATTTCCACTTTGTATCATTGCAACATTGTGCCACTTCTTTTCTATAAAACAAGTACATAATAAATCAGCAATTCTAGTCGATTACCTGTTGGTAAAATATTTTGGACTGTAGTAATTGCATTGTTGTCGTTTAGTAACATGTTAAATTAAACTGAACTCAACAGCATTAGATTAACAAATGACAATACTCTGAACGTGTTATGAGCCTAATCCCCTGTTTTTTTTTTTGTTTTTTTTTAGTTGGTGACTGTAAAAACAATCACTTGTTGCACTTTGCCCTTCTTAGTCAACAATTCCTAGTTAGTGTTGTTGCTGTTACGCAAACGTCAAAAAAAAAAAAAATCTACAGCACAATGATAAAATCCCTTACTAAGCTGTACTTACAGGGAAGATTAGCATAAAGCGCCACTCTATTGCAAGCAGTAGTCTACCATATTTCTCCACCATGTCTTGCTCTTTCCCCTTTCACCTGGCACTGGTGTGCTATTGCATAAACAATGGTCTGGGCAGCCACCTTTGGGCTATTGTAGCCTTCCACGGGGCTGAACTCTGGCCAAGTTGATGTTGTTGCTGGAGACGGCCCCGCAGCCAAACACACGAGCCAACCAGAGGCCTCCGTTCCAGGAGGCGAGCACTCATTGGACAATACCCGATGATAGTAGCGTTTGACAGCTCTTGGATCGTGTAAAGGAACTTGAGTTTGAAATTCAAACAGAGAGGGATGAGTTGGCTGCAGCTTACAAAATGACGCATTCCCTGAAAATGTCACAACTAAAATGAAACTTAAGCCACACTTTGGACCAGGGATAAAGTGCTTGTGTGTGTCTGTGTGATTTTGTGATTTGACATGCTGCATGTGTTTAGTATTCATAATGAGGTGTTGCAAAATGCGGGCTCTCTCTACATATCTTGCTCGACTCACCCACCACCTGTATAAACAGCGGTGGTATTGCGAAACGGTTCCAGGGAAAGGCTCTTCCCGGGCTTGTTGTCGGAATGAGGTCAGCGAACACTGCTCTCTCTCTCTCTCTCTCTCTCTCTCTCTCTCTCCTTCCACAGCACTAGAGCAATAAGGCCACTATATGAACCTAAAGGCCCCTGTATCCACACTCTTATCAGTGTGTGCGTTATTCCGTTATTTCCTTCAGTGCCTCTCACAGACAAGAATGCGTGAAATACTTTTCACAGTATTGAAAAGTGTTGTACTATACAGTACAACTTTTTTTTTAGTTTTGGCCCATTATAATGTACTTTTCTTAAACATCCACGGTTTTGAATTCCATCCTGAACTGCTCAGGAAATTGACGTGAAAATTATTAGGTATATCTCATTTGTAGTAACAGGCAAAGGTCGCTGAGCAATAATGCAATTACTGAGGCAATCAAAACATGGAGAATGGGGAATCCTGAAGCACTGTTGGATCAGGTGCTCCATGTACAGTCTCAGTGTGTGTGTGTGCGTGTGTGTGTGTGTGTGTGTGTGTCCCCTTTTATATTGTCTTTGGTTGGTGGTGGGAGGGTGGGTATATCTGAATTCTCCCAGCATGACATCATCTGACCCCCTTGCCGATCGTTTTACCCCATCGCGGCACAAAAGCGTGCTCAGAGAAGTAAGAGGAGCGCACATGTATCATATGCTTGAAGTTGAGGAAGCAGCTAATCGCGCTGCCCCGCCAAACGCCATGCTCCCAGAGGCACCGCTGGCGGACCGCGTCGTGTCTGGAACACTGTAACAGGATCTCCAGAGAGGAGCACAAAATGGGCGCTTTGTGTCCGAGATTTGTCCAGACAAACCCAGATAAGGAAACCCAACAAGGGCGAGCCGAAGGAACTGCCTCTGCGACTTGAGCAAATAACCTTTAATCTAGGTCACGAAGCCAGATAGGGGCAGCGGCAGTAGCCTAACTACCAGTAATGGCACTGTTAGTGACGTGAGTGACAGAGATAAAGAGAAGGTTAATGTGGTCACTCTCAATGTATCAATGATTAGCCATAGCAAAAAAGCCATCTTTTGTTTTTACTTCCAGCATTATTTTTGGGGGGGTCTGGGTTATACCTGCTGAAGTTCGAATTCAAATGAAGTGCTTCTGTAACTGAGGGTCTTTTTAGGAACAAAATATAACACCTACTCCACAATTTATCTGTCGAAGGCCTGGCCCTTCCTGACACGAATGAACGAGCGCCGCTTAGTTGATTCCACGCTCTGCGGCCAGGCACTGATTGCAGCGGTGGCCCAAAGGAGCCCAATTCTCATGGCAGTCATAACAAGAACCATACACCCCCCCCCCGCCCCCCCTCATAACTGTGGCCGGCCCAGGGGCTGTGTGTCTGTCTCCCCCGGCCCACGTCTCCCTGCACCTCCCTAAACGCTCGATGCGGGGACAGGACGAGATGACTACACGGACCATATGTGTCGGCAGACCACAAAATGCTGAAGCCATTACTTGGCCCACTCTACTGAAATTGAAAGCAGGAGCCAACAGCAGCAGCAGCAGCAGCAGCAGCAATAGCTAGTTTTGGCTGAGTTTGGGGGCAGTGTTAGGAAAGCCCAGTCAGATGGTAGTGCTCAAGCTGACTTGTTGACGGCAGCAAGCAGCAGACGGGTGATGTCTTGTTGTCATAGGGCCAGCTCCTCCCCCTCACGACCTCTTGGTGGTGACACTTGTCTCTCGCTCTTTGTTTTGAGTTTGGGAGCGTGTGTGTGCGAGTGTGTGCGTTTGTGTGCGTGTTCCTAAAGTGTAATTATTGAATGCCTCAGACTACAGATCCCCACCAATACTGTCTTTTTGGATGTGGTATTGATTTCAATTGGGGAGCAAAAGTAATTTATTTATATCTTCTTTTATGAAGAATGCACATGTCATTCAAAGTATTTTCTTAGGATTCTTAGGATTGGATAATTTTGTGTACTAGTACTGCGCTGAAGCCTGAACTGTACCAAGCCCGTATGAGTGTATTTCTTCCCAGTAAATCCAACTACAAATGGAGGCTTACCACATGTGAGATTGCATTTCATGTGCTGAAAACATGCATTTAGGCAACACTGTTGATACATTTCTCATGTTCATATTATATTCACGATGAAGCATTCGGTCAACCACCATGTCATCGTAAGCTGCAGTGGTACTCTTGCTCTTGGCGTTTGAAAAGGCACAATACAAACAGTATCCTTTTAGCGTTAGTTAACTGCCCCAGAATTCAGCTTTCCTCAAATCTTCCTACTGCAGTATGTCTTGCAGGAACCGCATGCATCTAATGCATTAGTTCAGGGTATTGTGTTACATACGGCATACTTCATGCATTGTGATTGTTGCCCATTTTTGTGAGAGTCTACCATGATTTGATTTTGTCCAACAAAAGAAAATTTCTCCAAGTTTTGTTTTTGTGGAACAACTTTTTTATCATGTTAATTGTTTACAGGTAAACGGGAGTTACTCTAGGCAACTTGATTTTACCGTTGTTATTGTATTGCACAAAAGGACGGTTTGAAACATCATAGTTACAGGGTGTGTGTGTGTGCATGCTTGAACGCAAACAGGTTTTTGTTATGTGTGTTTGTCTGTGCTGTGTGAATCTGCATGTATCTATGAGTATGTGGTTTTTTTTTCTATTCTCTACTTGATTCCTTTCAGTTGAGTTGTGGCTTTCTTACTCAACTAGGTCTATCTGGTGCTGCTGGTTTTAGGTATCATCTCAAGGCACTTTCCTGTAAAAGGGAACATTTATTGGCAACATATTCCCTTCACTTCCTCGTTGACACCTTTTTAAATCATAACCCCAAAAAGCATGGGATCCCATTCTGTAGCATTTGGTCTTTTGTAATCTATTTATTTATATATTTACTTACTTATGTTGGAGGGCGGGTGTTCATAGGATAAGGGGGCATGGCGCAGACTTATCTCCAAGCGCGCGTCTGTCATCTGCTGCTGCAGACAGAGTGCTCTTTCATTCGCTCCCCTGAAAGAGGGTTCACAGAGATTTAAGGGCCAGCATTGTTTGTGCTCTGCGATGCTTAATCACTTTTGATTGGGCACCATATTAAAACTTGGGCTCTGGACGGGAGAGAGGCTCTGCGACTGAAAGGAGTACCGTCCCCCACAAGAAGGGGCGGTGTTGCCTCACTGGGTGGATGATGTGGAGGGAAAAGACACACTGACAAACTTATTCCAACTGAAAATATTTAAATGTTTTATGTTTTATGTAGGGAAAGATTAGGGTCCACAGCAGAGTGGTAGCTTACACAAGTTTCAAAGAGTACTACTTGCATGGGACTTGATGATTTTGTTTATTTTTAATAAAAACTGCCTCAATGGGATCCATACATCATTCAAACAGTCAAGTGTTTTTTTTTCTTCCCCTGGCTGAAAAAACACACCGTATACTGGAAAAACACAGCATATAGGCTTAGAGGTTCTGCAGCTTTGCCTCCAGTGTCTTATCTTTCCTTGAGCTAAAGGGGTAAGATGGCGGCTTATCCCTAAAGCACTTCACTTTCCCACACCCCCGCCCCCCCTGCACTCCATTTCACTGCAGCACTGATTACACATAGTGTTTACATATTCCATAGAGCACTATGACAGAGATAAACCTCTCCTGATGCTTATCCTCTGGCCACAATGTGGAAACCACTAAGATATAATGTAAACCAAACGTCGCAGCTGCCCTTTCATGTCTCAAGTGCCAGTTCTGTGCGCTCAGCTAGAATTTTGAGAGCTTGGCTTTAGGTGGCATCGGTTAAATTTAAATTGAAGTTTAAACTGTCATACTTTTTCTTCTTTTAATGACATTTGTGAAGTTCCTTTCAGAAGTGTATTTTCATTATGTAGAAATACTAATGTGGAGGGAGCATCAGTTCAAAAGTACACTCTGGATTTGGATGTTTGCTGAAAGAAAACATTGCAGTGTGCATTTTATATCTTTCAACCAGCTAGTCTGCACATCCCAGCTCCTCTCTCTTGACAATTTTAATTGATTGTGGAAACTTTGAGTAGTTTGCTTTGCTGAAGAAGAGTGCTTGACATACATAGCTTGGAGTTTTGGGAATGAACATTTGCAGCAAGGGATAGGCATTTGATATGAAATGTGATTAATGATCCACACACATCAGCGAATGAGGGGAGTGTTCCCCATAAAGTAGGTTGTGGGATTATACAGAGGGCTGCACTCGGAGGGCTTCTTGGCATTAATTGGCCTGTCTCTCCTGTGGCTCCGTGCATGCTGTCACTCTCCTCAGCACACTGTGGTTTGTGCATGTTGTCACTCTTGAGGTCCTTCGCAGTAAATGTGTCATGGGGAAATAGCACTGGCCTAAAAATACCCTTGCATGTGTATTTCCCATCGCCTTACATTTGGATCGCTGAGTGTCTCGGGTCGTTCGAGACTCCGCGACGCAGCCCCCGCAGCTGGGAATGAAATTCAACTGCTGAAATCATCAAGGCACTGAACTGTTTTGAGGAATGTTCCCCAGCAGCACCACTGCGTCCCGTTCCTCTCGATGAGAAGATGAATTCGAGAACCTGCACCTTCTGTCATTCAGTTTAAACATTTGTAAATAGTTCCTCATTGAGTTTAACGTATTCCACTAACATTCAAGCACTCTGGAGACTTATGTTCCATAGGCTCCTCCAGTCGCGTAGCACCTGCACCACACCCAAGTTTTATGAAGTGCTGATGAGAATGAATGCTCGCCACAGGGCTACTGTTCAGTGAACATAACCTGCTATCAGGACACACACACACACACACACAGACATCCAATGCTCTATACAGTTAAGCTTGCAGGACAGACTGTACTGCAGCTGCCAAGGTTAACTAAGGGAAATGAGGTTGTAATCTTCATTAGCTAAAAGTGTTCCGTCAAGTCAAGCCGGTTTGTAATGTACCTCAGATCCCCTTTGCTGGAACAGCTCCATACTGTGCGTACTCTACAATCAGTCTGACATAGCGTCACATGCCTTAACTTCGTTAATGTAACAATACATGGGTGGGTGTGCATTAGCCACAGTAAGTGTATGGACGTTTCACCTTGCTCATAGAGCAGAGAGAGCCAGACAGAAGAAACTTGTTTTCTCTCTATGCTGTATAGGATTCAAGTTGGCCCAATAAATCTAAAACTAATCCACCAAGTGCGAGCTCATCCCTCTTAATTTGTTTGCGCGCTTTACGTCCATGAAGATGTTCTCCAGTGACATCTAAGCCATCACGTTGACAACCCCAAGTGGCTTCTAATACTCCGACTGATTCTCTTCTATAGCTCCTTTGATGCTCCCTTTATTATGTTTGATGGGCTATTTTTTTTTCCTCATCTTGTTTACCAAAGAGGCCCGATAAGGCCTTCAGCGAGCGAGCTGAACTTGCAGTCTGGTGCTTGGCCACTTGGGCAAAGCTGAGGCCTACTTTAATCAAGACATTAGAATGACCCACTTCATCTTATGCTAATTTGTTTTTGGAAATTTAGCTGGGATTGACTGTGAAGAAATGTTTTTGGTCCCTTTTAATAAGCTTATATCAAAGTAATATATGTGCATTGAAGTATGTAGACATAATTCCACTGTGGCTTTTTTTTGTTACATACTGCAGAACCCTATTTTCCATACAGTATGTGATGGCATTGGATTACTTTGCTTGGCTGTTTTTAAGAAAGCAGGCCTAATCTGTTGTAAAGCAGAGAAGTGGTCCTTTTACGAGGTGCTAATGGACTGCTAATTCTTGGGGAAAGGCAGAGTGACCAATTCATTCAGCTGAGTGTTTACTACCTATTGCCCTTTGACCCCTGTCTGTCAGGGTGAACTCACATGCAAGTGGTTATTCCAGCATGAGCACTTTGTTTACATTACTGCACTTTTTTGTTGCTTTTACAATCTCGAATACCATATACTGTCACATATACAGTTATTGTGCATTGTAGTGATTTATGTTGGTAAAACTCTTATCTTTAACATCTTATCTGTCCAGATTGGTTCACATGATTTTCTTAAGCTTTGTCATGACACTAACAGTTCTGTGTTGATGTATCACAACAAAAGCTTGTGTGTCCCAACTAACCATATCATTCAATTAGCTAATAGCCTGTCCACCCTTGTTTCCAGCAAGCCCCTGCAGATGTATTTACTAGACCCTGTTGTCTTTATGGTTTCCTCTGGCAAAACGTGCGTAAATAGCGGCGGATAAAACGAGAGGTGATTTAGTGGCCTCGTCACAATGCGCCCGGCTCTGGCGGCCGCTTCCTACCTTTGTGTGCTCGAGGGCTCAGGGGTGCGGCAGCGGATACATGGCCCGGGTCCCGGCGGGCTCCAAGGAGGGAAGGAAACCTGGTGTCAAAGGCGATCGCTTGCTGCTCCTGTTATCTGAGCAAGAGACACTCACAGTAAGACTCAGTGACACTCACAGATTTTCCATACTACGTGTGTGGTTGACGACAAGAATAACAGTTTAAAATGTTATCACAATTATTTTTTGTAATTATTTCAGTTGGTTTTATGCATAAGCATTTACACAAAACTGAAACTACAGCGTTTCCCAAAGTGGAAGCAGTGAAAAATGGCGTCCAGTGGAAACCGTGTTGCGTGTGGATTGGTGCTGCATGGTTTCTTTCTCCTACTCCTCTCTGCACAGGCCTCTCCTGTAACCTTGAGAGAAGCCCGCGCAGGCCCCAAGTTCAACGAGTGCATGAGGCATATTTTCGCTGAGCGTGCTTGGACCGCCCCACTAAACCCCCCGACCCCCCCTCACCCCCCCTCCCCTCCCCTCCACACCATACATACAGCTTTTTTTCCCTCCTCCTAAAGAGGACTCCCTGTAGGCCTTGCCTTTCACAGCGCCTGCAAAGGAAATACATTATGTGTAAAAAGAATTCCATATGGTGTCATACGATCTGTGTAATTCTCTCTCAATTGATAAAAAAAAAAGTCACCTTCCATGCACAGTTCTGTTCTTTGTGAAAGGTACTCCTTTCTTGTAAGTGTTTCCCTGTAACATTGTAGGCTATTGTTTTTTTCCAACCAGTTACAAACAGTTTTTTCCAGATGTTTGTTACAGATATGATGAATCATTCTGTAAATGATTTTGGGTTTCTCCTAATGGCACAACTGATCTTACACTTGATGTTAATGCTTTTATTAATTCAAAAAATGACTGAGAATAAGAAATAGATTCAGCCCAACAGGATAGACCTTTTAAGTTGATAATACTCATTACTTTCTTCTTTCCTGATAGATATCTGGAAGACAGTTGTAGATGTTTAGTTATGCGGAGCTGTGGCTGACATCAGCTACTGTAGCTTACAGTGAGGCCTCCTGCCTTGGCTGCGTGGCAGTCCTACGGGTAGGCTGTTCCAGGTAAACCCTGCCAAGTTCAAGTGGCTTGGACCAAACCCCGCACCGCAAATGGGAAGTGTTTCTGCAGGGCTGCCAACCAGCAAGGGTTGTGACTGCAACAAGCCTGCCATCAGTGTCAGCAAAGAGATAGTGTTTTTTCTGCGCAGATTCAAGCAGGCCCTCAGGAAAAAAAAAGTTAGGCTGAGGGTTGGGGCAAGGAGATGTATATGTGGATGCTTGCCAGGAGGGGGATTATAGTGTCTGCTCCAGTGGTGGCCCTTTGATATTCCTCCCAGTTCCCATGATGCAACACTGTGGCTAGTTCCAGTCTAGATTACGTTTTTATGGCTTCTGGAAAGAAGCCACACAAAACGCAAGGCAAGTATAATATACTATGACCAAGATCCTTAAACGTTTTCAGGTTTAACAGTGTATGATTGGGCAAATGTATTATTTTGATAGGCATATTTGTGTTTTTCTTGGTTCTTACTTTTGCAGAAACTAATACAGACCAAATAAATGTGCTTACTTTGATGGATAACCTGATGATAGAAAATCTTTGTAACAATTCCAATATTCTATTTTTATGTTGGTTGGTTTTTAAAAAATGTCACCAACATGAAACGCTTAGGGAGGGCTGTGAGGGTGAGAGAACAGTGTCAAATATAATTTTTTAGGGCAGGGGAGTTGGGGAGTTTGGAGGTCCCCAGACGATGGAAAAACCCTGGAGGCAGAAATAATCAATGCATTTGATGGCAGCATAATATGACTTTTAACATTTGATTGCCTGGGAGGCATGGTGCGCTCTACCTAAGAGCATAAGAGAGATAAAATGGAAAATCTGTGTGTGTCTGTGAGTGTGTGAGTGAGCGCACGTGTACAGTGTATTTTTGTGCTGCGTGCAGCTTGTCCTAATATCAGTGTGCGGGGGGGCAGTTGTGATGAACGAGGGAATCAAGTCACACTCAAAGCTCAGAATGCAAACAGGGGCCACTTTTTCTAAGCGGCGCTAGTTCGCTGCTCCGCTCTCAGCGCCCGACCCTGCCAGAAACATGCCCCCATGAAACATAAACAGAACGGCCCCGCTTGCCCTGCAGTGTTTACCTTCCTGAGCCGAACCCGGGGGAGAACTGTCTCTGGCGTGCCCCCAACCAACTACCTCTCTCCTCCTCCTCTTCCCCCTCCGCCCATTCGCCCATTCCAGCATTTACCCCAACCCTGTCCACCCCCCCCCCCCCACACACACACCCACACACACACACACACACCCCCGATCTCAGTCAGTGAGTGAACTTTTGGCATCCCAGATAAAGTGAAAACGACATGCTTGGATGAGTGGAAAGCAAGGCTCTGGGAGCTGGCTGTGAGGCGGGTGTAAAGGCCCCTGTGGTGTGGACCCGAGTGGACAAATCCTAGCGAGTTGAGGAAGTGGAGGAAAGAGTGCTGGGAGGGGTAGATGAGTTGCTGGGGGGCGGGTGGGCGGGCGGGCACATGGAATAGCGGCAAAAGGGGAATTCCTGTTCCTGAACGGGAAAGTGATGGAAAAAGTGACTGCAAGATCCCGCTCATGCCGTTCCATGTCAAAACAGCCAAACGCTGCCGTCATCCATGCGAATATTTCAAGAGATTATCATTGGGGAGCTGCGTGGGAAAGGCTGAAGCGGCGTTGTGAGGACAGCATGACTTAAACTCGCTTTAACAGAAAGCCTTACTTTCTTAACTGTATCAGAGAAAGAATGTGATCATAAAACCACAATATTCAAGGTACCTGCAAACAAACAAAAAGCTGCCGGGTTAGACCTGATGACAGATGCCTTTGTTCTTTCATATCATCCTAGCATTTTGGCAACAACCCAGAAATCATCTACAAACAAAGGCCCTTCACATTCTCGTCCTAAATAGCGAGGGAGGACCAGGCTTGCCATGCCTGAGGATACTGCCTGCTTGCATGCCTGCTGTACACCTTTGTTTTACTCAGCGCATACAATGTGACTACAGTTTTCGATGTAGATATGATCTGTAATATCACAGCATTCAACACAGGGCATTTGAGAGCTAACATATCAGAATCTAAATTCCAGTATCTACTGCATACCGATATATCTCCAAAACGTGAGAATCTGTTGATGTAATGTGTTGTAGTTCTGTCCATGTGACAGCACAGCGTGGCCTCGACTCTGAATGCCAGGCTTTGTGTAACATTGTTTATGACTTTCAAACAACAGAATCTGAAATTAATTTAGCGGCTCCTCTCTCCCCACTGTAAACTGGCGCTGTGCAGCCAAACCACATGTTGTTATTGCTGCAGTGGCAGAGGGGGCTGCCCCAGCAGGCCTTAGGAGCACAGGGCGGATTTGCTCTCTGTTTTTTGCCAGGAATGTGGAACACAGCTCTCTCTCTCTCTCTCTCTCTCTCTCTCTCTCTCTCACTCTCTCTCTCTCTCTCTCTCTCTCTCTCTCTCTCGCTCCAAATATCTCGCTTACTATGCATTTAAATATGATTTATCCATCGTATGCTTGTGGTATGGGAAAGGGAATACTTTGTCAAACGTGAGAGATTATATTTGCGTTTTGATCTTTACTAAAGCCAAGATGTTTTGATTTGGCATGATTATATGGCGATTTGTTGTGTTAAGTGACAGGCCATTGACTTAAATGGAATTTTGTGTCTGTGTACGTGTGTGTTTGAATTGTGCATCTGGGACCCACAACCACAAAGAGCAAATATGCTTTGCACCTCTACTGCGGTTTACTGCTGCTAGCTAGATATCTCCAGACAGTTGGTGGGTCCATGAGGAGTGGAGGAGCTCCACTGTCTCTGGATGACTGCCAACACTCTGACCTTGTGGCGGGCAAAGCTGCTGTCACTCCCCCTTGAGTTATGTGAGAACCTGTTTTATGATGCTGTTTTTTTTACCATTGCTCTGCATCTGACTACAGGTCACCAAATGAGCTCTTACCTGACGCAGTGCATCTGTAAGAAGCATCGCTCGCACCCACACTAGTAGACTAGCTAGGCTTTGTGAAATTGCTCCTAAATCGAACAAGATTTTTTCATGTCCAACCATGCGTCAGCCTGTATTTGTTACTACAGCCGCATGCTGTAGTAACAAAGAAAGAACTCACGATTTGGCAACACCTCAGATTAATTTTTTTTTTTTTTTTCATAATTTCCCTTGTTGCCCTAAAAGCTGAAGCTTCGCTCCCTGGTCTTGTGCCAGTGGAGACACCCAAACCCCACTCCCCCAACACACCCCCTTGCCCCCAGCCTCTATCCCCACGGCTGCTTTGATTCAGGCCGGCTCTGACTGGGGGCCTCCAAAAGCCCCGTCTCCAGGCTCATTAACAGGAAAGGAGGGGTTTTACTGGCCATGCGGCAGGCAGCCGGCTTTTAAACCGCCAACATGCCGCTCCATTGGCCTACTGCTGCTGAACAAGCCACCACCTTAAAGAGTTTAAATGTCTTACCTGAGGACACCTTGGGTTGGGAGCTGGGAGTGTAGAAAGGTGTGGGTATTATCAGACTGTTTTGGCTTCCAGAGATTGATGGCACTAGACAGGTTGGTATTTATGATGTACTCTCTCTGAATTGAAACCCACGGCCTGGAAATTGTCCTGACTCAGAGCTGCATTGTGCTGTCAAGCTTTTCAAGGTAAACCTTGGGCTACACCTTGCTAAAAAGATACTGTCCTTGCACTTGTGTTATACACGTAATATGTAGTCCACTTGATGTCGGATTAACTGATCAGGAGAAATGATGATGCAGCAGCACGGTGGCCTGGATAGTGAGGAAGAAAGCTATAGGACTGTGTTCTTTTGCACCTGCCGCTCCATTCCCTACTGGAGTTGTAATGGCAGAAATAAACTGGCTCGACATCTGTTGGCAATGTCAGTAGTCTGTTTTTATGCTTGTAATGACACATTAAACTCTGTGGTTGATTCCCCTCCTTCTCCACCCTATGTCCCGTTCCAAGGGAGCAGTGCCAGCAAAATCGTTTGAATGAGTGCGCGCTTTGTTTTCTTTGTCTGTTTTGGGCCAAGATCTGGTCTTAGATGTGGTGGCATTCTATGATCGGATAATTCCTTCCACGTCCCAATTAAGGTGTGTGTGTGTGTGTGTGTGTGTTTGTGTGCATTTACCGCTACTCGCTTGGCACGGCCCAGGGAGTGCAAACAGTGGCAATGGGTGGCAGGGATCCTCGGTGGCCTCTCGCCCAGCTGGAGGTGAGCCATTTTGCCCTGCGAGGGAGCACCCAGTTGCCCTGGCGCGGCCTGCTGCTCTCGCCAGTGGGAACTCCTCTTGGCTGAGCCTGCATCCAAGTTGAACCCTGACGCCGTCGTAAGCACTGACAATCACTGACACATCACTGGCACGGGCTTCACAGACACACAGCATAACACAGGCTGGAGTCAAAATTTTGTGTCTCTGCTACTGAAATTGTACACTGTATTAGTGCAAAGGACCAAAGGGATCAAACAGTTGCTTTCATTTGTTTTCCATGTAAATATCAAAACTGGAAACCATCAATACTCCTACATCATAAAACAAGAGCTTGTTTTTCTGCTCGTTCTTTGTTCTTATTTTCATATTTCCGCAGGAGTTTGCAATTATTTTCACATAAATGACTTTTAATTTCAAAGTAAGTTTTACATATTTTCAAATTGATTTTCATTGGAAGTTGTAATTTTCTAATACGTCTGGAATTTGCATGCAAATGACGGTGCTTTATTTGAATGTTTGCTTTTGGGTAACGCTATCAGGGTGTAAGCGTGGTTGGTATGAGATAAAGATGTAGGTACCATTGCAAGTCCTAACTGGGCTTGCTTATCAGGGCAAACCAGAGCACCGTCAAGTACATTAATGGAACAAAAAAAGCTGTGAACTCGCTCAGACGCAAAGTCCACCAGCTGTGATTCAGAATTCAAGGAGCGCACTTCAGACGGCTTTTCGGAAAGGTACATTTGAAAACCGAACAATACGGACTTTCATAACGGGGTGTGCGTGTGAAAGTTGAAAGGAGGTTGGCTGTGTAACATTTGGGCAACTAAAATCAGTTAGCCTCGGTGGTATCACAACCAGGCTGTCCCTTAAACTATGATCTGTGGGCCAACTTGCCTCTCCTGGGAGAGCGGGGAATTTCCCAGACCCCCACCCCACCAGCCCCCCACCCCCTATCCCTCATCCCCTCTGTCCCCCCTCCCTCTGGACCAGTCGAGACGTGCAGGTTTGAACCCTCTCTCTCTGTGTTTCTGGCCTCCCATGCCCATTGCCACTCAAGCAGCAGGGGTCCGGTGCATTTGTCTCATAATTATCCGACTGGATGGGGGGGTTCTGAAGATGAAAGAGGCGAATCACAGAGCTCCTCTGTCAAAGGTCTGTCTGCCTGACTGGGGGGGTTTGGATCTATCTCCCTCGCCCGCTCTCTCGCTCCCTCTCACTGCATCCACACCCCCCTCCACCACTACCCCAACACACACACACACACACACAGACTTAGTTTTCCTCAAGAGCTGCCGCCTCCACAGAGCATAATCGCCGACAGTGAACGCTCGTGCACAGCCCCCCCTCCCCCCCCCCCCGACCAGCCACCCCGCTGATTCATTCACAACTACAAAACTGCAAAAATACCCCCCACCCTCACATCCTGAAAGACTTCAGACTTTCTCCCTTTTTTTTTTTTCATCCCCTCTCATGCTCCGCCCACCAACCCATCGGCTGGCCGCCCACCTCACCTCCTTGCCCCCCCCTCCTCCCCTCTTTTCTCCTCTCCTCCTCCTCCCCCCCGCCCCCCACCTTTCTCCTTCTTCTCCTCTTAACTACTGGCTAGGAGTTAATGGACTGTTTTGGCTAGTCTCCAGACGGTGAGTGTCACCTCATTAGCCTATAGCGGCTAGCTCCCAGACTGCTCCTTGTGTGTGTGTGTGTGTGTGTGTGTGTGTGTGTGTGTGTGTGTGTGTGTGTGTGTGTAGGAGGAGGACTACAACGACGGAATGTCATTGGTCTGTCCGCCCCCCCCACTCCACTCCACCCCCTACCCCCCCCTCCCTCTCCCCTTCCCACCACTACAATGAATGAGAAAACACGCATGCATAATTAAATCTATAGTCTCGTCCTCTCCCCACCCTCCCTTCCCTCCTTCCTCCATGGCCATGCATTTAAAAAAAAAAAAAAAAACGTCCCCGCTTGGAAGTTTGCCACCGTGGAAAAAAAAAAGCGGTGTCTTCGAACCGGAGAGATGTGGCCAACCTTCCACCCACGCAGGGACCTATTCTTTTTTACCTCGGCCCGCCGAATGGCAGGGTGGCAACAGCGGGCGAATGTAAATGCCACCCGGTCCTGCCAGTCAATTACGCCGCAACAAAGCTAATTGTTTGTTTGGTGCATACCAAAAAGATACCGCGGCTCGCCGTTGATGGGCCCATTGTTTCAACGCAGATGCCAAGTTCTTTTTTCTCACAGGCCAGACCTGACGCTGTTTACGCATGTGAATGATGAGAGCGCACTTTCAGAAAGCCAGTTAAACTTTTTTTTTTTGTTGCAAGTGTAAATAATAAAGATGATCATACATGGATAGATCTCGGTACAACATTAGAGGCAATGGACATCGCCCGATGTCATGTAAGAGATGAGGAGTTTGGCATAGTAAAGCTATTAAGAGAGGAGAGACAGGAATAGAGAGAAAAAGAAAGAGGTATAGAGAGGAGAAAAAAAGGGAAAAAGAAGAAAAAAAAAGGAGAGGAAAGGCTACATTGTGAGAAAAGGACAAACAGAGAGAGAGAGAGAGAGGGAGGAGGTGGAAACATTAAGTGGGGCGCAGTGTGCCGACTGGAGGCCAGCCTGCTCATTTTTCATGGGACAGATGAGCCACTGTGTCGCGTTGTGTTGTGTTGTTGTCTGCAGCCCAGCCGCTGACCGCACAGCACATGTACAGCACAGATCAGCTCTCCGCAGGACGCTGGGTGTGTGTGTGCCCCTGTATGTGCGTGCACGCATGTCATTGTGTGTGGATTAAATGCGTGTGTGTGTGTGAACGTGAAGTACGACTACATGTATACATTTTGTCAAAGTCGAGATCGGGCCAGCGTGTATTTGCATGCAAGCGTTTGGGGTTAAGTGCTTTTGTGTGTACGTGCTTATGTGTGTACATGTGCATACAACGTGTTTATGTGCATGTGTGAAGGCTGTGTGTGAGCTTGTGCGCATGCCCAGGTGTGTGTGTGTGTGTGTCGTGGACAGTGATATAGAGGTAAATTAAAAAGATGGGAAAACCCTAACCATCACCATAAGGCAAACAACCACAAATATAAACACAAACCCAATTATATTTTCAGCATTAATCTTGGTCTTTTTTTACCTTAAAAGATGCCCAATGCTCATATAACTTACATCCGTTTGATAATACGCACACAGATGTATACTCTGAATTTACCTCAAAGATTTATGTCAGGTTTAAAAGCTGGGTAAACTTTATTCTGCAAATAAAAAGGTGGGTAAACTGAGTTTAGGTGGGTTAACCCTCCTCCACATCCCTGGTTGTGTGGCTATGCGTCCCTTTGTGCTTGCCAGGTTCTTCCTTCTCCTCTCCCGGGCCGGTGTGGCTAATGATCCGTCAGGCCATTCAGTCCCTTGTTCAAGGCCCACTCGCCACTGAATGCGCTCCCTCCCCGTCCACACTGTTTGGTGACCTCAATGAGGAGCCCGTTGTCCTCTCGGCTGCGCTAAAAAGCTCTCCTCTTTTCACCGCCGTGAGAGTTTACGGAGGAGAAGGCACAGAGACTCGGCAGAGAGAAAGAGGGCCCGCTCTTCACCGGCATTAGTATGCACCACTTAGAGACAAACACACACTGATACGTGCACGCGCGCACATACACACCGAAATGGCAACAGTCGTATGCATGCTCACGTACGGAGATGCACACACGTACAGAGAGATACAAGTGAGCTGGGTCGCGCACGCTCAAACCCACGCACACACATTCACACACACGTACCATGTACACACACAAAATACAGATACACACACAGTGTGTGGCTTCTCATTGTTCTTGTCTGGGCTGCGATCCCACTTGATTCCATAAGTCTCAAAACCCTGACAGTCCTACTGTGTGTGTGTGTGTGTGTGTTCTCTCCCCTCCCGCTCTATTGAACAAGTCTGTGGTGTCTGTCTTGGAGAAAAGAAGGCAAAATGTCATTGTTCTCGCAGACGTTTCAACTTTGCCCCTCTCACTTTCTCTCTCTGCCTTTCTCTCTTTCGTCTGTGTGCGTGTATGTGTGTGTGTGTGTGTGTGTGTGTGTGTGTGTGTGTCGCAGTAACTCATCTTACTGTACCTGCATTCCCAGTCAGAGGCAGACATTTGATAGGGTAACTATCCGGATTACCAGGAGCTCCTTTAAGCCAATAAGAAATACTTGCCTTGTTCCAATTATGAGATAATCATTACAGTGTCACACAGTGTATAGGGACCGTTGAAGGAACATAGCAATAGCATTTGTCAAAGGGAATACTATACTATACCTGTCTGTGCAGGGTTATTACTGATAATAAATCCAACAATCAACCAAAAGAAGCTGTAATGTTTTTTTAAGTATGTTTAATGTTTTGTTTAATAGGTTGGTTACAGTAGGCAAAATAAAACCTGGATGAGAGGAATTTGCTTTCTAGCCCCGGTGGAGAGGCCGTGGTTGAAATATCGACTGTGACAGTTGGGTCACAGTTATGGTCGGGTTAGAGCGTAACCAAATTCTGGAGAAGAGGTAGACCAGGAAGGTTTTTTTTGCATATCGATCTTTGCTGCGCTGCTCTGTCACAACTCATCTCCCCTGCAAAACAACGACACCCTAAGATGGCGTCCCGTTTGCATACAGCGTTTGTCTTTCTCTCACCCTCGGCGTCGATATCGCTCTCCTTTCGGCCAGGTCAGGTGCCAGCCCTTCGCAGAATGCCATGCACGAGTCCAGGGGGCTGAGATGCCAGGATTTGGGGGAAGGGGGGGGTGGCATTGCCAGTTGGCAGGCTGGCACACAATGGCTGGCACGATAAGATCCTCCCTCTTCTCCGGGCAGATTTCCTCGCCCATATCTTTTGTTTAGCTTGTTTGGGTTGCGGCTCATCCTGATAAAGGCCACTTTGTTTAGACAACAAAGCGAGAGGGAGAGAAAAAGAGTGAGAGAAGAGAGAGAGTGAGGGAGAGAGAGACGGGGCAGTAAAAAGGCGAAGGGGGGAGCGCTAACACAGATGGAAACATTAAGAAAAAAGAAAAGCGAGAGAACAGCGCAAGAAAGGGGATTAAAAAAAAAGGTTCAGTAAGTTCGAAAAGATGTAGCATGCACTTTTCACCAGATAAGATGATATTGTCACGGATACAGTGAGTAGTAGATAATGCACATAGGCGGGTATGAAAAGATACAATAGAGGACGGATACTGTTGCAGACACAGAGACAGCGATAGACAGATAGCGAGGAGAAGAAAGAGAGAGATTTGGAGGAGAAGAGAGCAGGTTCTGCCGGCTTGCTGGAAGCCAGCCCATGTAGTGTGAGGTCATCGCCGAAGCCGTGAATGATAGAAACCAGGAGCAGAGGAGGACACGGGACACACACACACACACATACACACACACACATTACATGCCGGCACACATACAGTCACTTATGCATACTGTGAAGACTTGCATGACCCAGTACTACGCACACAAAACACACACACACACACACACACACACACACAGAGACGCACGCCGGCTCTGCATTTCCAAGGAAGGGCAAACTCGAGTCTTTCCAGCACCACAGCCAAACAGCGCAGCGGGAAAGAAAAGGAGGAGGACACCGAACTGAAAGTGTGCTCGGCCACATCAAATATTTACTCAGGAGCAGCTGTATTGTCGAAACATTACGCATCAGAGCTGCTCCGTAATTAGGTCGATATTTTCTGCTCCCCCTCTCTCTCTCTCTCTCTCTCTCTCTCTCACTCTCTCTTTCCCTACTTCTCTGGGAGTCCACCCCTCTGCACCTCTCCTCCACCCTCCCCTCCCCTCCCCTCCGCTCCCCTCCCTTCCCCTCCTCGCCTCCCCGGGCTGCTGAAATGCGTCTTGGCTCGGGACCCATGCCTCTGGCAGCCAGAGTGCTATACATGTGCACAGAACCCCGCTCGGCATAAAATGGCTGCCAGACAGGCTTCTCCTCCTGAAATGTCGACAGCGGTATGCATCTGCAGAGTGCGCGTGTTGCGCGTGCGCAGCGTGTTTTTTGTGGAGGATATCTGTACGTGTCTGCGAGTGTTTGCGGGCTGGGGCCGTGCGCCGCCACTGTAAAAAAGAAAGTTTCCCCAAACTATGTGGCTAATTTAATCCACACCGTGTGTTTGTGTGTGTGTGTGTGTCTGTGCATGTGTGTTCGGCAATTTAGTGGGAATGGAAGGGGTATCATGCCAAAAAATGAGAGGGTGGGTTAGACGGAGAGAGTGTGTGTGAGTGTTTTAGCGATTATAAAATCCAGGCGAGTAACACACCAGGGCGTGGAGAAACCTCACAATAGCGCTGAGAAAGTTCCTTGCCGAGCCAGATTTCTGTTGCCATTACACCTAATTGCCCTAATCGTTAGAATGGTATGATAAGTATCCCACCGGACGAGAAGGTGTAGGAACTGGAGGACACATCCAAAATACCCACAATCCCCCTTTTTTCCCTGCTTTCTTTGCTGAGTAACAGCAGATAATCTGATTCATACGTGGTACTTTTTTTCACTTCCTTCATAGACCAGTTTGTTTGTTTAAACAAGTGGCAGGGACGGAGGGTGCCAAGAAATGTTGTTTTTGGAAAAGGGCCGTGTGTGTGTCCGTGTGTGTTTATGTGTGTGTGTGTGTGGGGGTGTGTGTGTGGTGTCTGGCCCTGTGATCGAGCCCTGCCAAGCTCCCAGGGCAGAGCCCAGCCTCCTCAACCGCAACTGTTTATTTACAGGTTACACTGCTGTTTATTTGAAGACTATCGGATTGGCCAGGCTTCTGCACGGGACACCTCTTGGATACAGATATGGAGCACCATGCTCTTAATACCCCGCTTCTTTAGTTTTCTCAACTATTTTCCGAACTGCCTTTTGACTTTTTTTTATTGAATTCACTGTGTATTTATCTGCAGTCGTGCCCAACCTGTTTTAATCCACAATAATCTCCTTTGACCAGTCCAGAAATTAAAATCGAGGGTTTATTTAGACACCGGTTGTGCGACAAACACGATACGTTGAATAATCACTACACTCACGACTTGACAAACTTCCAAAGCACCATTCGAAACAAAAATAATCACCCTGGAAGAGGAAGAAGCGAGAGGCTCCTATTCCAGGGTCAAAGGTCGAATGTAGTGCAAGAGGCAAGGTGTTCGCCAGCTCCAGAGCCCGACTCGCTCGCTCGCTCGCTCTCGGCTGAGGAGAAGGGCTCGGCAGATGCGCCATATGCCTGCATCCCACCTCGACTCATCCAGGTGGTCGCTCCTGGTGCTACGGCGGGGCCTCGTGCTGGAAGATGCTGCCTGGGATCTCTAATTGCCGCGACCATCTGCTCTTTTGTCACGGTTGCCTGTTCAGATCTCCCCCCCCAAAAAAAGAAACAAAAAAAAAAAAAAAACCCTCCCTGATCTGATCTGATCTGATCTAAACGTATCGGCGCACCTCTCCCACCTCCACCTCCTTGCTCCGTCTCCAAGCCGAAGCTTCCTTCTTTTCTCCCTTCGCCACCTTTCTCTGTGCCCCCCCCCCCCTCTCTCTTTCTCTCGCTCCATGCCTCTCCCTTTCTCTGCCCCCCCCACAAACCCCGCCCCACCCCACCCCTCGCCCATTCTCTCTCTCAGCAGTTCTCCGGGGAGAGAGCATAGAGTTGGCAGTTGTAACTAGACTGATGGATGACTCTGAAAGTGGCATGGGGGTGGGAGAAGACAGAGAGGCAAGGCCGCTGAGCTCCCCGCAATCACTTTATGGACATGTGCTGTGCCAGATCCACACAAACCTCCGTTCACCCACAAAAGCTGCTTAACAGAGTGCGCGTATGTGTGTATGTGTGTGTGTGTGTGTGTGTGTGCAGGGCAGTTAAAGGGACTCACTCCTCATTGGCGGAAGGCAATGGGAACGGTTCTGTTTTGCTGAGGCCAGACAATGACGTACGTGTGTTGTTCAAGAGAGTGTACAACTTGCAATGTAATACTGATTTAAATATTAATAACTTCAAACAGCTCTATATGCACGTGCTAGACAAGCTTGCCCATGAAGGTAGACCTTTTTAGAAACAGTATACAAGTATATGAGGAAATATAAGAGTTGAAAGATTATTTTGAGACGTAATAGCGGAGATCCCCCCGAAAGCTGTAGGCCTATATTGTGAGAAAGCACAAGTCAAGACGATGTTTTTAGAAAGCAGAAGGTAGACCTACATTGTGAGAGACCACAAGTTTTGAGTTTTCAGGGCTAAGCATACTGAAAAAGGGGATTTTTTTCTGCTTAACGTATGGTGTTGTTCCCTCCCTACTTTGTCATTGTTGAGCTTCGGCCAAGAACATTCCGTTTTTGCAGTGCTGTTTAATAGTCAAATTTAGGAGAGGGGGAGCAAGAGAGAGAGAGAGAAAGCGAGGGAGAGAGACAGAGAGAGAGAACGAGAGAGGATAAATCTTTCAACTTTTTTCTTCTTTTCTCTTCCCCCACCCCCTCTTTCCCTCTCTCTCTCTCTCTCTCTCGCTCTCTCTCTCTCCGGTGCCTCTGAAACACAGCTCATGAGAGCTGCGGCAGGAAAAGGGGTGTTGTTGCAAGGCGAGGGTATCTGAGTTCACTGTCTCTCGCTCCTCGTCTCGGCTCTCCGCGTTAAAGGCGTAGATGATATCTCCCTGGTGTTCCTCGTCGGGCTCTCTCGGGGCACGTGGGGGCTCGGGCCAGCGTAAATCATTACGGGGGTCCGCTCAAACACAGCCGTTCACTGTTAGGTGATACGCCAGTGCAGCGCCGCTCCCCTCGTCTGCTCCATGTATGGTTGCGGGTCGAGTTGAGTCACTCGCTTGTGTGTACACGCACATACGCTCGGTTTTCCTCTCTTGTTCTCTCTCACACACTCGCACACAAAAACTCACTCATAGGGGGGCCGTTGCTAGACTTCGAGGAGCGTGTGTGTGCACGGATTGAAATCAGAGAATGATTTATACCTTTAATGTGGACTATTCACAACTTTTGGTGTTGGATGATGTTAAGGGAGAAAGGCTCCTGTGTCTGTCAGTGATCAAGCAGGGCAGGAACTGCTGAGGAATGACAGATTCCCCTCCCAGACAGGCTCTGAGGTAAAAGACGTCAATCCGGGCCGACTCATACCAAAGCCTGCGCACCGTAGCCGGTGGAAAGAATTCCACTCGTGTTTCCTCGCAGTTCCCCACCCCTCCTGTCCTCCCTCCACGTTTTGTTACATGCTCGTACCTTGCACAGCAGGACCGAACACATTCTGTAACCCCCCCCCCCCCCACCACCACCGACTCCCCCAGCCCCTTTGAAAAATTACCCAGAGGTCCATCGGTAAAAACTTTTAGGCTATCTTGTGTCCGACACAGAGCTTTTTCTTAGGTTAGCCCTCCCATTAAGGATAATGCAGTTCAAACACAGATCTGTCTTGGTTAATGTAGGTATGCTCTCCTTTGCTGCTAGATGAGGAAAAACATTTGGCACTCAAGAATGAAATTTGTGGGTCCTGGAATGGATTTTCTTCGTGTGTTCCTGGGGATAAGAGGCTAGCCAGAAGTTATTACTTTATTTGAAGTCAGCAGTGACTTAAAGGAATTTGCATTATGCCAAAGGCGTGAGACAAACACCGTATGGCCCCAGGCATCACAACCTGACTTCAACTTTAACACTGACTAGGTTGGTTAATAGTAGAAACTGCTGCACAGATAGCAAATAAATGCTTGTAAATAAAGTAAACTATGAACATCACACAGTTGTCATTCAGTACACACACTTTAATATCTGATTTACTGAAATAAACTGCTGAAAATAACATATTGCTGTTGTTGGGTAAAACACTCATATCTCCAAAATGTCAACTTGTCAGGAACCAAGAAAACAGCTTTGTTCATATCAAATGGTCTTTGAAATGTTTTCATAAGCCCAAGGATTGTAGAACATTCTCATCCCGTAGAGGAACATGTAATTTCAATTTAAGTAAAAACATGAAAATCACCACAATTGGAGTTTTTTAAGGTTTATACCCGACCATGACGACATGCTTGCTGAAAATAATCGATGTTGACAAGAATACAGTGTTTCAGTAAGATGTTATGTCTGTCAAAGTCTTCATGCTATCCTTACCCTGCTTGTTTCTCTCTAACCCCCCCGCCCTCTCTCTGTGTTTCTGTGTTTTCAGACTCGCAGCAGTCAGGAAGTCCCAGTAACAATGAGCCAGGCAAGAACCCTCCTCCAGGTATGTACAGTACCAGTCATCCTCCCCTCCTGTCATCGCCCTATTGTTCCTCTACAACTCCCCACGGTACAGCGGCCTATGTACACCATATCCTCCCTACTCCAGATAGTGTTGATCTGCCATGAACTCTGTGACTTGCGAGCGATGGGGCAATGCCTTCGCTGAAAAAAAAAACATTTGGTCAAATTAAAATCATAAGGCGTCCAGCTGCAGTTGATATTTTAAGTCAAGAATCCCAATAACTATATCGTTCAAAAAAAGGAATGGGGGTTCAATAAACATTGTAGTTAAACCAAATTGAGACACTTGCTGTAAAAGATAATAAAGACCAGGTCTCATTATTGGATGAGCTGCACTCTTCTGTATGACATCCACTGGCTGAGGCCGTAGTACTTTAGTTTTGCATAGGCCTGTAGAGGAATAAAATTTTATCAGATGATAAAAGTTGCATTGTCATTATCCCAGCGGCAACATCAAAGACATTTTGTTGTGAATAAAAAACTGCCTGATTTGCAAAGACATTGAAGATCTGGAGTGAAAGAAGCAGATTTTTTACAGCAGATTGCACCGTTGGCTGATGTACTCAGTTTGTCTAGGCGAGCCAGCAAAGCGGCTGTCTGAGAATATCCTTTGACAGGCCCGTTGTTCCCCTGGACTGACCTGCGCTGTGTCGTCACGATCCAGGAATTAAAATAGTTGAGAAGCATAATTAGTTTTCTACCTCAAGAGCAGGTTCTGCTGATATGGGTGCCAAGGAAAACATGCTAGTGAGCCAATGACTCAGGCCTGGGAGGCCCTCAGCAGTGGCACAGTTCCCCGTGAAAGCCGTTGGCTCACTGGAGGCATTACGCTTTGTAGGTGCCAATCGAGCCTCCCTCCGCCCGCCTATCTTTCTGGCACAGCCCGAGTGCCCTTGGCATGGCATCAAAGCCGAGCCAGAGTCACTTGGGTGTCAATAACTTGTCTGGCTGTTTTACTTGACTGACGGCCTCTGATTAGGGTTGTTGAATCCTGGGCTGGTCATTTTGTAATGTATACAGTATGCTCCGAAGGCTTCAGCACTGCAAAAAATATCCATCTTAACAGGTTATTTAGTCTGGTGTTGAGTTTTAAAATTTTATTTTTCTGAAAACTAGTGAAAGAAATATGGCGATAGGGTGAGAAAATCTCAGCAGTTGACAATGCAGTTTCATCAGTTTCAGAAGAATAAGATTTTAAGACTCAATACTAGACTAAACGACTGAGATGGATATTTCTTGCAGTGAAGGCTAAGCACAGCAGAACAATGTCAATATTGGCAGTAATTATGTTTTACTTATGTATTTGATCAAATAGCCAGTGCCTGTGGCTTAGCAAGCTAAGGCTCATTCCTTGTACTCAACATTGGGAGTTTGAGGCTTACAGTCTTTGCTGCATGTCATTCCCTCCTTGTCATCCACCTGTCGTACTGTACAGAATGGTCCTATGCTCCGAGCTTTAAGTGCAAATTTGAGGGTATTTTCAGCCCCATCAGATGAACACTATAATAAATGCGGCCTTTTTTATACATCGTCCCCTCCTTTCATTGTGATTCAAGTTCATTTAGAGTCAAGTCTAGGCCACACATGAATTCTAGGCCACACATGAATTCAGGTGCTCGTAAAAAAGTTAAAAACAAGATTTCAGGATTCTGGCTATAGGTTGAAGACATAGTTATTGTCCATTTCAATGTTTCACTACAAACCAAAAATGAGTACTTTACTGAATACAATCTTACACATACTTGTGGTAACTGGTAATAGGAGGAAAACAGGGCTGTAATTCTTTCAGTGTTCATCCAAAATAGCTCAAAATATGATTGCATAATTTCTTCTCATGATTGTCCATGTGTCTGCAGGTTACTTGGAAGACAGCTTCATCAAATCAGGAGTCTTCAGTGTTGCAGAGCTGGTGCGAGTGTCCAGAAGTGAGTACATCATTGATGTCTTCTTACGTTTTGCACTTACCGGGCCTCATATTTGTTCAAAGGCAGGCGAATGCATTTAGGTGTCACACAGCAGGTTTGTTCATATCCATGGACATGTACACAGAAACATCTAATTCTGCAAACAGCAACTTGTAAGTGTGCATTGTGTTTGTGTGTGCATTTACACAACTATCACAAAAACAATGCCTGCACTAAAAAAAAAAAACAATTATTGCAGCTTCTACTGAATCCCAGCCTTGGTAGATTCACTCAAATCCTCTGTATAGTTGCAGTGTGGTAAATCCTGTTTGGCCAGTCTGCTTTGCAAGAACAGAACACTTGACTGTACACCGGTGTGTATGAGCGTGTGTGTTTGTATAGACATGCATGCCCTCTGCAAAGCCGTTTTTTTCAGGAAACTGGTCTCTGCTAGCTGAGGACAGCGACGCCCCGAGGCGTTACTTACCTGTACTGCCTCTGAGCCTCTGCTATAGCCTGGGACAAAGAAACCAGTCACCTACACCTCTGCTTCTCAGGAAAAATACCAGCACTCTTTCTAATGCAAAACACTCATACCTGCCCTTCCTTTAGAATTCAACATGTATTTTCAGTCTGTTGTCGACCAGTCAGTCCTGGTCCTATGGTAAGACTGGGTGGTCTGTAATTCCTATCCAGTGTTGACCTCAGCTGTGGTGAAGACCACCTTAGTCGAGTCCAAGTTAATCCCAAGTCCAGATCCAGTCGTCCGAGACCAGAGCAGATTAAGTCTAATTCAAGTCCAAGAAATAGGCAAAAACACTCCACCAACAGGCAATAAACAGTGTGCTTGTCTCTCCAAAATGTAGTAATGATTAAGGAGTTTCTTAAGATTTAACAGAGATGTAGATTTCACTCTGTCCGGCACTTCAACTTCTAACTAATCAATGCATAGAAGTTGGAGGCCCGTCATGCACACAGGTTTCTACGGGTGAAATCCCTTAAATTGTTTGTATTACTGGGGAGAAAATATACCAAACATCGATAAAATTACCTATTTTTATTATTTTTAGATATACTCAGAACAAAAATCAAGTCAGCATCCAGTAATGGGCAAGACCAGTACAAGTCTAAGACATCAAAGAAGTATAAGTTAAAAAAGTAAAAAAAAAAAACTCATCAGATTGTCAAACACTAGAATTCATTTGGCATTAGTCGTACATGAATCCTAATACACAGCTGTAAGACCTGAATGTAGCTACAGCTGGTATTGAATGCTGACCTGACCTGTTTCAAAGGGATTCTGATGTAGGACGATGGACCAGGTTGCCTTGACCGTCTCATACATCATGCTCTGAAAGGTAGAACCCATTCAGCGCCTTGCTCCGAGACTCCTGTTAAATATCCTTTGAAAGATTTTGTTTTTGTTTCGTTTTTAATTTGCCCCCTGACCAGATGGTCGCCGCGACGGCGTGCTTGCTCTCATGCGGCCGAGCCCGGTTTCAGCAAGGCCGACTGAAGTCAAATTGGAATTTTAAAAAGGTCGACGGACGCACAGGAATTGTCACTCACTCAGCCGGTCACTCCCCGGGTAGATTTCTGAGCAGCCGCTTGTCCGTCAACGCATTTCTCTCTCTGCTCTCCGGGCTGTTGAGACATTCTTTGAAGTCCATCAAAGGGAGCTCCGGAGTTCAAGGCTGACTTGCGATCCAGCCTGTCGACGAGGACACTCATTAATGGAACACAGGAGTCTAGACTGGACTTGTAAAAATATTTTTTTAGTATGCCGAGGCAAATTAAACCGTTGAGCTAAATTTGTGAAGATACAGTACATACTTTGTAATCCCCTCATAAGATAAGATAATAGTTGCTCCGTTGTGAATTGCACAGCGAATAGCACAAACTGCTGGGAAAAGCACTGCGAGGCAAACGACTGTATTTTTTGCAGCATCATTGTTTCCCCTCATTGTTTTTTTTTTTTTCAGCTTAGAAGTCAAAGCCCAGACTATTAAATGAGATGATTGGCAGGGCAACCAAGTGGCATCAGAAATAACGTGCCTTGCCAACAAGAGAGAGAGCGAGAGAGAGAGAGAAACAGAAAGAGAGAAACCAACAGAGAGAGATGGTTGGGGGTATCCTCGGCCATGAATGAAAAAAACCAACAACAATGGTGGCGTATTGAGCGTCCGCGGGCCGGATGCATTCCTCCACAGACGGCGTGGTATGGGTAGGGGCCTTGCCAGCGCTGCAGTGGGCTGCCAGGGCGGAGGCTGGCGGAGGGATCGTGCCAGTGGTGAACCTCAGACCACAACAGACGGCGCCACACACTCCAGCCTCTCATCGACTCCAAACCAACCAACCGCCCAGGCTGCAGGCTGTCTTCACAGGCCACACATTGGAGAGAGAGAGAGACAGCAAGAGAGAGAGAGAGACAAAGGGGAGAGAGTGAGAGGGAGGAAGATGGGTGGTGGATTGCTTTTGTTCTGTAAACATTGGCCCATCCTCCCTTGAAACAATATCCCTCACCTTGACCGCAGTGAGAAAAAGAACACCTTTTCCACCGTAAATCACTATGTAGGGAAACGGCGCAGTGCTTTATAGAACCGAGGAGCAGCCAAGAAAATGTTGTGGATTCAGTATAATGTTCACTGAGATTTACTCAAGGTGCAGAGATCATGCGTAAAATGTTGCCAAGTGGATATTTTTCCATGGCAGAGGGCATAAAGTGGAGTGTGATTCTTAATCCGCACAAACCTAAAGTGAAAAAGGCAGAACAAATTATTTGTACTTCTATTTCTCCCATCTCCTATTTCTCCTGCATAGAATCTTTTTGGTACATATTTTGATGCATAAAAAATATTCCATCTCACACCAAAAGGCACCAAATTAAAACCATTAAAAGAGACAAGTAATACTCCCCTGTAATTACAGCCAAAGGCCTTCTTTTGGTGCTGCATAAAACAATTGTTTTTCTTTTCAGAGTATAGTGTAGATTTATATAAAGTCAAAAGGAAGCTGCTTCAGTGGTGTCTTGATTCTGTAATTCAGCGTATTTACAGTTGTGTAAATATGCACACAAAAGTGTTCAAAAGTTCAAAAATGCTGTGCACATAATTTTGAGCTGTCACAAAATTTGCATTCTTCACAATTAATAAATTACAGGTGAGGATTGTTCAAAAATGTGATGGTATAATTGTTTATGTTTTTATGTACACCATGAGGTAAACAACAAAAAATATGCCATTTCAAAACAAATAAATAATTTTGATCCAAAAAATACGACAAAATAAAACATTTGTAATTTTTTCGGCATTTTTTGTTAAGTAGATGTACGTTACAATATGGAGAATTAAGAGGAAAAAGTGATTCTTCATTTCATTGTGACTTAAGATACAGTATCCAAACTGATAACACTTTCTGTGGTGACAACATCCAGTAACTGTCTGTGTTTGTTCCCCTCTCCTGTCTCTCCTCCACAGTGCCCATCACCCAGGGCGCCGGGGTAAACTTCTCCATGGCCGACATGCCCAGCCAACCTTACTATCACGACCTGAACTCCAGCGTGGGGCTGCATCGCTCCCTCTCCTCTCCTCCCGGCAGGTCAGTGGAAGCTACATCTCTGTATTAGAACCAGGATCAGACTTTCTGACTCTTTCTGACGTCAAAGTGAAAACATACTGCAGAACAGGCTTTTGGTCAAAGTCTTCTATTCTAACATTATAGCATCGTGTGTCCATATTCTTTTCTTTTTCTGACATGATTAACATAGAGTGATGTTTAGTATCTTTTTAATATTGTACAGTAGTTTAAATACAAGACTGGATGGGATTTTACCTTAAATTTCATGCTTCTTACTTTTAATAGATAGAACATATAGCATCAAACACAGATATTACACTGTGGATACTTTATTGTTAACTCGTCTATATGATGCTGCCTTTTCCGGTGTAATACTGGGGACACACCACCATATTTAACTTAACTTTGAAAATATTTTATATCACATTTAACGACAAATTTCTTTTCATCTTACCATCAAAGAGGTGCACACACTTGACAATGATGTCAAGCAACCTGCCAATGTCATGAAAACACAAGCTCTCACACTACTATAACACACAACCAAAAGAAACATGGAGGTGGAACGACTAACTCCATATTCCAGTATTTTTTTTTTTCTTTCACTCTGATTAGCTATTGCCAGCCACTGTTCAGATTTTTAATTTTGAACAATTATTTTTTTTGCCATTTTTGCCTTTACTAGATAGTTTATTAGATGCAAAATAATGTACATAAAACTAAACTAAAACTAAAACCTAAACTAGCGCAAAAACTTAAACTTAAAGACTTAAAAATCTTAATGATGTTAAAAATTGTGATGATAAACTTCTCCTTCTCCACAGCAAAAGGCCCAAGACCGTCAACATGGAGGAGAACATGGAGACCAGCCCCACTGGACCCGACTTCTACTCCTCACCCAGCTCACCAGCCAGCAGTCGTGCAAACTGGCACGACAGAGACGGAGGTGATTTTTTCTTTTGTTTGTTTTACCGCCTTTATTTACCCAAGGAAGGTTTGCTGATGATCTTCCTCACCAACGCCCTGCTTCATATCCATACAGTTACACAAACATTCACAGCTGGGAACAGACCAGTACAGTATAACCACAGTCTTCTGCTGTTGGCTACTGTGCAGCTCAACTGCTTTAAGGGCATTTTAACAGGATTTAGTGAGGGATAGTAGAGCGTTGCTCATTTAAAGCCTTGAATTTTGGTTTAGAGGTTTAAACTGGTGACCTTTCTGTCACAATCCTGCCTCTATAGCCTATGGGCTCGAATTTAATGTGTGTGTGTGTGTGTGTGTGCTTGTGTGTGGGAATTCACAAGTACCTATTACGACCAAGGGTGCTCACACTCCAAATAGCAGCCTGAAGGATCGTAGCCACACATTTTTGTTATGCACAAGAGTTTCACCGGATGTGAATTGCCCCGTTCAAAATGAACACCTAGCATTGTTTTAACGGCAGTGGAACGCTCCTGAACTCTCTGCTCTGTAATAAACTGCTTCTGTCTGCCACCACCCGCTGCATTGCAGATGAACTCAAACTGCATCTGGTTTCTCGTCATGTGTTCTCTGAACATGAACTCAGTCAACCCTCTTTAAATACATACCATGACATAGATGGCCCTCGGCATCCCCAGTCATATAAATATTTTAAACCCATTCAAACTACTGTCTGAATGAAAATCTGTATTGCCTCACACCTGTTCCCTACGCAAATGAAGAATTAGATTCCCAAATGCCATGTATGCACTTTGAGAACAAACTGTTCAAGCTGAAATATCAAAAGTACAAATGCTGTGGTTCCTGAAAGTTAAATATTTGGTTTTAACATAGGTGATAACTTTAATTATATTCCATACCTTAAGTCATTTTGCAAGTGTACGTTTGAGGTTTTCAAATGATGGATATCTCATTTTGGCACGAATCTCCTTTACATACAGCCACAAGCCCTCATGAGCTGTTGGTATAGTAAATTCTTGTTTTTAAATTTCTATGAAGCGGGGGGGTCAGACCTGCAGGGCAGTCGTGTCACATTATCTCATATCAGGATATCAGGCTATATATCTTGCCTGAACTTCAGAGAATCTCTCCATCAGTAACGCTTTTATTTTTTGATCGTTTGCCACCACATCCTGCTCACGCATCAGCTTTTTAGCACAGAAACTGGATAGACGGTAATTATAAAATAACGTATAAGCTCATACAAAGGCGTATTTGAATATGAAGGGTGAGAGGTAGAGATGTGTGTGTTTGAATAAGAAATGTGTGTGTCTGAAAGAAACAAGCGTGTTCTGTTGCGTGCTTGTGTGTGTGTGTGTGTGTGTGTGTGTAGGCGTGTCAGTAGCAGCGAGGGCAGGTGTAACGGCTTCTGTTTGAACTTGACTTAGATGAGTGCCGCAGGTCTTGCTGGAGCTGTTGGCCTCAACAGGTGGCCGGCCCGGTTGGCGGGCCAGCCTCGCGCCCCGTAAAAACCCTGCCACTGACAGCGAGAGAGACGGGAAAGTGTGTGTGTGCGTTTGCGTGCGTGTGTGTCTGTCTGTAAGTGCGAGAGAAAGAGAGATCCTCACGGGACAGCTTGCATGTCTCATTACCTTGTCTCCTGGTGCAGAGCAGAGCCCGTCGCCCTTTTAATTAAAGCCTCGCTGTCCCGTGTTTCCGGATCATTCTCCCTCTCTGCTGACTTCTTTCCACACTCTGCCGCCCGCACACCCACTCCTCCAAGCCCCTGGATTTAACCAGCAGAGGCGGCTTGAAGCGTTTTGTCTGACTATAACACACAAAATGATCAGAGATAAAAATGTTCCTCCTTTCCTCAACAAGCCCTACTATGGTTTTAGCTTTTGTGTGAACTCTTGTGCCTCTCCTGGTGTCTTTTCTGAGCGTAAGCAGTCCTCTCCGCTCAGTATTTTTGCTGTATTGTAATAGTAGGAAGGCTGAGAGAGCGCTGGTGGGATTCAACCCCAGGCCAATGCGGGTACATGATGATTTCAGAGGCAGGGGGCCCCCAACCACCACACTGTCCCTGTGCACAAGGCCTGGGAGTATTGCTGTACTAAGACACTCCGGGTGAGGAGAAAGGGAAAGCAGTGGGTAGGAAACTCTCCAAAGAGAGCCATTATTCTGTTAGGAGAGAATAAAAGAGAAGTGGGGTGATATTAAACCCATATGAGGCCGCCCAAGTGCCAAGCGGTCATTTCTTGCACATGGTTGTCGTTCGACAAAACCTCACCATGTAGTGGAAGGAATCGTTTCAGTCTTGTATTTTGCCCTGGGAACGTACTGTACACTTTATGAACTGTTTTTTTTTCCATATATGATGGACTTGTATGTAGCACACAGTTAACACAATTTTTTGCCTACACACACACACATATATACCCATTTAATAAGGAAGATATGAGGCACTGAAATGCATATCAAGAGATTTACTTGTTTTATCTTGCCAATAATAACAAATCTGATGTATTGGCAAACTAACTGATAATTTGACAATTTGGACTTTTTTAACAATACTATGATTTTTTTTTTATTTCTGTCAATCTTTAAGTGTCATTTCCTGGGGCAGTCCAGTCAATTCTATTAAAAAAGCAAAAGAGAGTCAAAGCTGAACGCCTCCACTATTTTTGATATATAATAACTCTTTAACGATGCAGTGATATCATTCTCCTCAGAGGTATTTCTTCCTCTGACAAAAAAAATGTAAGCGCTTAAGCCTGCATCCTCTTGCAATCTCAGAGTGGGAAATCCCCCGGATTCCAGTTGCCTTTGTCCCCCTCTTCTCTGGAGATGAGTCATTTTTCCCGCCACTCAGGTGGATCCTTCCCTATTGTGGGAAAAGAGAAGGGCAGCTAATGATATGGAAATGCCCGAGCAACACGGCGTGTATACCTAATTTTGGGGAAAGAGATGGATGATTTGAAAGTTATACACATAAAGACTCTGTGACAGGCCGCAAAAGTACTTGATGAATGTTCATAGAAGAACCGCCACTAGACACGGACCATTGCCTCTCGCATCTATTTGTTATCACGTTCTCTTCAGACACTGTGTCTTACCATGGAAAATTGAAAACCACACAGCTGTGACAGTTGAACATTGCTCACAAAGTCTAGAGCAACAGTAATAAGCAACTTGTAAGAGTTTCTGCACATACTTTAGTTTACAGAACTAAACAAATTTTGTAAGCAAATTTCATGTCTCGTACTGAGCCTTAAAGAATTATCCATTGGGAAATAGCTTGTCAGAAACTTTGTAAGGCAGATTTTACACAGTAATATTTGATTTAACATTACGTGACATTTTGAAACTCCTATTTGAGAGACAGGCTGCTTTACAAATGTGCATCAATTCAGTGGATTTAACTGTCTGCTCAAATGTGCCAGAAGCCCTTTTTGCACAGAACTAATGTCCAGTGATTTGTAATGAGTGCGGAGATCGTCAGTGATTTAATCCCATGCAAATCGGCCATGTCTGTAATTTATAAAGTCAAATTTCCAGTGCAAACTATCTACTGTATTGTGATGAGTTCCCCTGATAATACCAAACCCATACGAATTAAACTGGGTAATTTCAGCAGTAATTTGTTTTTAGAGGGTTGAATACTCAACAAGAGACTGATGAACTTTCTGACTGTGTGTGCGTGTATATGTGTGTGTGCGTGTGTGTGTGTGTGTGTGCCTCCAGCAGACATGTCATCTCCCACCATGAAGAAGCCGGAGAAGCCGCTGTTCAGCCCCACCTCCCCACAAGACTCCTCACCACGACTCAGCACTTTCCCCCAGCACCACCACCCAGGCCTAACAGGTGTAGGACACAGTGGTGAGTTACTGGTCCAGGTCATTTTCTTCGTAAACACAGTTGAGAATCTATTTTAATACCCAGTTAAACCTCAGGGGGGGATCAATGATCATTTTATCTTGTCTTTCTCTCACACACAATAGACCCATATCTCTCTCTGGACTCTTCTCCATTTTCTTGCAGTTATATCGACGAGGAGCCCACCTCCCCACTCGCCCCTGCAGTTCTCAGCCTCGGCCATCTTGCCCCCGGCCCCGTCACCCTACTTCTCGCACACCACCATCCGCTACCCGCCCCACCTCAACCCTGCTGATCCCCTCAAGAGCTACGTGCCGTCATACGACCCGTCCAGCCCGCAGAGCAGCCAGGTCAGTAGTTCGGCGGATCGAGGAAATCAATATTTGACCAATCAGCCGGGGCAGTGCGCCGCAGATTAGAGGCCCGTTCGCCAAAACTTTCATGTGCTTAAGTAGTTCTTTGTTTTCTTGTTCGCCTCTACTCCCGTCTGACCTCAAGAGATAGAGATAAGATAAACCATTAGGCACTCATTTTTATTTATTTCATTGCTGTCTCATGGGTGCACTTGTGAGTAGAGAAACGCAGGGGGGGAGAATATAGTCTTTCATATATTACTATCTTTATGTATGGAGGCTTAGAAGGATATTATGTGTGCTTTTTTCAATAGTATATTCATTAATATAAGGGATATTTTCCCCATGATATTCCCTAGACCAGAAATTATCAGATGTTTTCATGTCACAAATCCCTAGATAGACACATATTAAGCAGGACCCCATTTGATAAGATTTTGTCCTCATGTGGGATATTTGTTGTTGATTTAGTGTCGAATTGTATAACTGCGTACACTGTATGTGGGGAGATAATAGTGGTGATGATTGAAATAATCATCCTACATACATTCACTAATTTTTAGTGAAATAAATTATTGTGAAATTAAACTACTCCTCATTTTGCCGGGGACCCCCAAGGACCCCCGGGGGTCCCCCGGCTCCACTTGGAGAACCACTTCCTGCGACAAAGAGGCAAATATTTTATATGTTTGAAATAGTGGTCATGCCAAAAGTTATGGTACATCCCCCAGCCTCAAATTTATAGCCGTGCTAAAAAAAAATAACTCAGCAACTCAATAAAAAAAGTCAACTGAACTATTGCAATTACAGTCTCACGTAACGTACAATAGTATGTTATCAAGAAGTTACAGTAAATCAAATAGCGTAGGACTTTTATACATTCGGGGTACACACTGCGGCCTGTGTGTGAGTGTGACTAGGAGAGAGAGAAACAGAGAGAGAGAGAGAGCAGGCGTCTCTATGAGATGAGAGAGCTGTGTGATATTTATGTGAGTTTTATATCCCCGCTGTTCTCACTGTAAACAAAGGCCTCATAGACGGCTCCATCTCCAGAACAGGGGGAGGAGGTGGGGGGGGGAGACTGTTACTCTAGAGAAAAACCGCAGGGAATGATAAAGGTTGTAAATATTTGCCGTTGCCGGGGCCCAGCTCTTGTGCAGAATTAACTGGCCCTCTGCTGGGGTGCCGGAGAAAGGGGGTGGGGGGGTGAGCTGAGCTGGGGTTTGGGAGGGAAGAGAGAGCGCTAGAAGGCCAGTCGGGCGGGTGGGGTGGGGATGGGGGGGGGGGGGCTCGGCAAATAACACAGCGCTTATAATCCCATGGACGAGCGCCAGAATGTTTTTATGCTTGCTTTAACGCAGATTATATTACACTCTAATTAAACATTCTATTCACATCGGAGGGAACCCTGTGGACACAATTCTTTTCCATAAAGGCCTGTTTGAGTTTTGAACTTAGGGCGGCCCTGAAATGAACGCCCCAGACAGTCTCCAGCCGTCTGAAAGAGTAGCTCCCACTAGCTTTCCTTTATTTCTCTCTCTATATATACTCTCTCTCCCTCGCTCTCTATACTCGCTCCCTCTCTCTTCTGACACGCACATTCACACCATTGTAAGAGGTCACTCCACAGCTCTCTCTTTCACGCCTCGCTCCTCCTAAATTCCATTTATGAGCACCATTAAAATCATTGTTTAAAATCATGTAGGAAATCCATCGTCAGTGACTGAGAATCTATTGTTGCTCGGACCCCCCGTAGTTTTAGTAATAACTGTGACCATACAATGACTGATTTTACTAAAATCTTTTATTCAGGCAGAACATTAAGTATAAGAAATGCCTTTTTTTTTTGGAGGGGAGAGTGGGTAGGCCAGTCACCTTTGGTAGTTTTATTCTTTATTTTAGAGAAAGAAACAGAATAGAGGAGCCACAGCTCTGAAAGGAGTTGATTGTAGGTCTGCGGGGGCAAACAAGGTTCCAGAGACGGGGAACTTAAGTGCTGAGGGTGCGATCACACCTAGAGTTCATTTTCTTTGGTCCGGCCATAGTGGAAAAGTGTACTTTGTTGCATTTTTGTATTTGGTTTGTTTAGGTTCACACTGTCCAATTACAAGCCAACCAGGGCTTGTAAACAAAAGTCACATGAACTCACAAGTCACGTGTCATCCCATGAGGTTAGAGGTTCTGGCAGCAGGGAGAATCAAAACAATTCGGATTCCACTCCCCTGGACTTGTCTGTGGTCTTTGTCGTAATTTACTGTTGCCATGATTTTAAATTTTCTGGTGTTCACACCAGTTGAAAACATATGAGAAATAGCTGAATATGAGCATGAGCCCAGACTGTGTTTTGCCCTTGGTTCATTTAGTTATGCTAAGCTTTCCAAGCATGAGTATCAGACTGCTGGCTATCAGATGTCAACATCCGTCTCTTTATAACCATAAAACTGCACGTTTTGAGGTCATTTCCTGTAGTTGGTTCAGATTATGTTCTAATTCCTAACAAACCGCACCACAGTTCATCTGGAAGAGGACCAAGACTTTTCAGGTGTCTAGGTGTGGTTATTTGGTGCCAACTGTATTTGAGGGTGGCCAAACAAACTGAACTAAAAGAGTAAACACTCCAGAGGTCAAATAAACTGCTCCAAACGTGTGTGTGAACATGCCCTAACTCTGGACACCAGAAATTATTCTTTGAGTGAAGTATTTGTGCTGACTATGTTGAATGGATGTCTGTGCCCCACCTCCAGCCCAACAGCAGTGGTCAGGTGGTAGGAAAGGTCCCGGGCCACTTCACCCCAGTCCTGGCACCCTCCCCGCACCACGGTGCTGTGCGGCCCGTCTCACTCTCTATGCCCGACACCAAGCCCATCACCACCTCCACAGAAGGTGAGTCCCAGTACCTACCACTCAGCACCCAGCACTCACCACCTACCACCCAGCACTCATCACCTGCCAAAGCACCCTGCAGTTCCACATTTGTACAACAATGGCTGCTAGAGACACACAGTTTGCTTTATGTGTTTCTAGGTGCATCAGCCTTAGTGTGTATACGTGTCTACCCAGTACTTAAGAATATTGTAAGGCCCTGACCTTTCTAATAATGATAAAAATCTTTATTGATATAGCACTTTTAAAAACACAGTTACAAAGTGCTTTACAAAGGATAAAAAAACATTAAATCAACAGTGAAATAATAACAGTGAAAATTTATGGCAGGCTTGCAGATAATATGGCCAAGTGGAAGCATGTAAATGGAGAATAAGATGGGGCCCAAAATTGAACCCTGCGGGACCCCACGTGTAATGTTTGTGTTGGTTGCTTGTATTGTTGATGATGGCGGACTTTAAACTTATTCCACTATTGCACTCACTGTAAGTTGCTCTGGATAATAGTGTCAGTTAAATGTAATGTAAACATGTATTTATGTTTGTGTTGCGGTGTGTTATCCAGGCTACTCAGCCCCTGGCACCCCGACGGCTAATCGTTTTGTGGGCCTGAGCCCTAGAGATCCCGCCTTCCTCCACCAGCAACAGGTGAGATCTCCCCCTCCAACACTCATCTTACCTGCTCCTCTTCTCCTTTATCCTCTGTCCCTTCCTTGTACATAAAATGTGACATCCTTGACAAATCCTACCTTCTGCAAAAGCACTCTATATTTGGAGTCTGGTTCATAGGAAGCATTAAACTGTCTTCCCAGATCAGAGCACTTCTAGCAGTGACTCTTGAAATAAATCATAGGATTCCCTGTCACTGTTTGCATAAAAATTTAGCGAATCTCTTTGCATTTGTTTGCAATTCTAACATGCTGCACTGAGCTTCTTATACTGCAGTCTTAGTCTTAGGTCTCAGAGTTATTGGCATTTCTGATTCAGCTCTAACAACAGAAAGGAGAGAGAGGGAGAGAGAAGCCATGACAGTATTCTCAAAGACCGTGGGTCAGAGCTACATTTGATACAAAGATATCAAATATACAAATATATATTTACTATATACTAATGTACTATCTTCAATGTGTAGCAAGCTGAATTTGAGAGTAGAGTTTATCAATTTTATATCCCAAAAATGTTCATAGCTCAGTGCTTCAAAAATATATTCTCTATAATGTTATTTTGTAAGGAAGTGTCATAGTTTTACCTTTATGTCAGCAATCACTGCTAAAAGTAGTTGTCAAAAATGGTGAATATCGTATCATCCAACAAAACTCCATTTATATTTTTTGCATGCCTACTACATTTTATCTTGAATTTGTTATGTTGATAAATAATTCAAGAAATCATTTTCAGTCATTTTAATCCCACAGTATTCAGTAACAAAATGGCATCCAGTTGCTCAGGTCAATTTAAAGAGAGAAAAGAAGGTGTTAGGAAATTTACTGTCATTGCGTGGCCACTGCATAGAAGATGGATGGGTCATGTGGGTGTCTTTGAGAGTGTAATGTGCTCAACTCTATTTCCTGCAGACATTACTTTGGGAGGCCAACACACACACTCTCTCTCTCTCTCTCTCACACACACACACACACAACATACCGTCAGTACACTCCCTCATTTACAGTAC
The DNA here is from genome assembly GCF_046629955.1 of Centroberyx affinis. NCBI lineage: Eukaryota > Metazoa > Chordata > Actinopteri > Beryciformes > Berycidae > Centroberyx > Centroberyx affinis. The sequence continues at coordinate 3,023 of NW_027280203.1, read as the reverse complement.
ATAAGCCGAATGTTTAGTGTTGGCGTCACGCGGTTGTCCCAGCAGTGATCCCAGGACAGATGTGGTGACCCCGTGTACGTCTGTGTGCGTGCGTGTGTGTGTGTGTGAGTGTGTGTGTCTGTGAGGTTAGGAGTGTTGCGGTGGTGTCGGATGGGAAAGGGTGCTCTCCCCCACCCCTTCTTATTGAAAGTGCTGGTCTGAGGCCAAGGCTTTTCCAACCACAACTAATTGAATGCATCTGCACGCGGCTACATAATGATCGCTGGGTTTCTCCTCAGCTCGCTTTTTTTTTTTCCTCCTTTTTTTTTATGTCGAGTAAAAATGACAAAGCCGGCCTCTGTTGCCTCGCCCCTCTCGCTCTCTCCTTCTCTCGCGCTCTCTCTATCTCTCTCTCTTTCCAGTTTGGCTAAAGGTGGGGTAGGCAAAAAATGTGGAGTTTGTCAGCAGCGGTGGGATGCTTTTATTCCACTTGGGAGGAGAGGGAGAAGGAGGAGGATTCACTTGGCCGATGTCGCGCAGTTTGTCTTCCACATTTTCTAGTAGCCCTGCTACTTCTGTCAGTGGAGCACAAAGTGACTACACAAGACGGCAGCGATCTGAGCGGAATTGCATGACTCGCTGAATTTTGTCCAAAGCCTTGCCCCGAGAGGCTATAAGGCCTTTTTGTTCCAGATTCTGAAGTGCAAATCAGCCAAATGTTAAGCACAGTTATTCTTATATTTATATATATATTATTGTCTTCACCCTATAATTTCAATTATTCTACAAAGCAATATATAAATTATTTTATTTTCAAATTTTTACATTATTTTTTAATTTGATAATTATTTGTGGAAACTGTAGTTACTTTTCATTACAACAAAACATCTCTTTGTGATCCCGTTGCACTGACAAGAAAAAAACTAAATTATTTAAACCTAACTATAACCGACACATTAGATTAGATATCCCATTTGGAGAGAGCAGTCGTATCCCAGGCACAGTGGCTTTAGATGTGACAGAAGAATGCAAGAAATAAAAGCACAATGGCACCTTTCTGAAAAGTTATTATTAAGGGTGAATAAATAGACTTGTTGGCTTAGGGATCAGTATACGGTATTCACATTTCTTCATCGTGCTTTGACTTGTCACAGTGTTTTTGTTTTCTGGGTATGATTTAAAGCCCGGGGACGTGGCCTTGTGGAGCAGGCCGACACTGAGCCAAGTCCCTCAGGACTAAACGCTGTCACTGAATACTCTGTCATTGTCATCGTCCGGCGACGGGATGTTTATTGTGTGGGATCCATGAGACTTATTGACACTTCCACTCGTTCTCGGGACATTTTTGTTGCTAGGCTGGGCAAGGAGGGGAAGCACGGCGCACACACACACGCATACACGAAGTGTGTGAGATTCATTGATGCCGAGGTGTCGCATTTTTCAAGCGTGGTCAGCACTGTGGCTGGCCCAGAATGCATCAGGCGAGAGGTGCTCCGTTCTTTGTCTATCTGTCTGTATGATGGATAGGCGGCTTGCCTTGCACTGCAGCTACTTCTCTTTGCTGTTGTTACAGCTACAATTGATTTTTTTTATTAAGGGAAATGTAAGCAGAGGGAATAGCCAAAAGGGAATTACATTTTTGGAATAATCATTGTCTTAATAATATACCATATAGATCTCCTGATCTCCTGAGCCCTTATTAATAATGTTCAAACTACTACTTTGTCATTTCAAACTGACTGACAATTACTTAATTTCATAACTTCAAAGTAACTTTATAGCCATCTTGTAAGCTGATAGTAAGGCTATAAACAACATACCTTTCTGAGCAATGGTCAAATTTGCTTATTCTAAAATGCTGCGGCATTGAATTGGAACTCCCTGCATAAATTCACACACACACACACACGCAGACACATAAGTAGGCTTTGAAAATGAAAAAAAAAAAAAAACAACAACACCACACGCTCCCACACCTGCTCTGCGATTCTCAGGCAGCGAATGTGTGAAAACCCTCCATTCATCTCTTGCCTTGGTTAACCCCTCGAGGGAATGCCACCATCTACCATTCCGCAGGGAAAGATCCGTGATCAGATGTCATTTGGTATTATCTAAGGAAGGATCCTAATCCACAATCTGCCCGCATCTGTTTGCTAACGTTCCCCGGCTCCGTCCCCCTTCCCTCTGCCCACGCCACTCTGATCTGCCGGTGCCAGCGGACAGATGGCGAGCCCCTCGAGGAGCGGTGGCACCGAGCGTCTGGCCCAGCCGGCACATTCCCTCCAAGCTTTTGTCAAAAGGAGCATGCTGGAGAGCGCGGGAGCAGCATGGGGGTTTGAGTCTCCCAACCTGAGATAAATACAGAGAGAAAACAACACGCTGGAACAAGATACGCTGTTTGTAATCAGGCTCGAGTGTTGCTGTGCAATATTATTCAGATTGTTCATTCCGATTTATTTACCCGCTACCAACCAAAACCAATGTATTGAACATGTAATGTAATGGAGGGATATTATCCGTTGAATTGAAAAGCTTTTTAGATGAACTCTCATTTTCTAGGCACCAGTTAAAGCCTCCCCACTCCTGATTTACTCTGTTACTACTGTTTCTTGCCACAACCTTACATTTATCCTGGAAAAAAATCAAGGAACTGAACAAAAATCCATCATTGAATTTAAGTATGGAGTGAGTAAGAAATCATCACCGGTTGCTGATGTGTTCATCCAGGTGCTCATAGGAAAGGAACATGTTTCTTGACCGCTGTAAATGGCTTTGAATATTCAGTGTATGCGTCTGTCTGATTAAATCCCTCTTAAGAGCCTCTGCAAAACGTCTGCCACTGCACGCAGAGTGCTAACAGTGCAGTTTTATCCTGATGCATTACTAAATGAATGTGTTGACCACAGGGCAAGGTTAGGTTGGTATTGGCAGAGATAGCTCTCAGCTGGATTGCCGACACGTGCGCTCGCATAATGCATGCAAAGGAGACACAGTTTGTGTGTGGCTTTTTGTTGCAGTAATTTGTAATCTGTATGTAGGGTTGG